>NC_040027.1:16368409-16668409 GCF_000972845.2 Larimichthys crocea | reverse complement strand
GGGAGTTAAAATATTCAATATGTACTAGCACATCTCCTCTGTATTCCGGTCTTGCACTGCCCTGTCCTGGACTCTCCCAAAGTTAAACCTCATAATAAAGTTAATGATGCAGATAGTAAAAAGCTGGACAGGCACAACAGACAAACCCTAAACCTGCAACAGTGCCAGAGTTAACCTTGAAGTGACTGAGCGTACTCTTTAATATATGAAGTGTTGCTTAAAAGATTTATGAGCAGAACTATTATGTTATTCTGTTTTTATTGTAGAATCACACATGACTCTCAGTGTTCTTCCTATGTGTCAGTATGGCACATACAGTAAGAAGCAAAACAATTAGTTAGTCAGCTGGCCAGAGTACAGTTGTCAGCAAGCTTGACGGTCGGACAATTAGTCTGTCAGCCAGTTAGCTAAACATCTAGCCAACTAGCCTGCCCGTCAGTCAATCACTCTGCTAACTAGACAATCGGCCATTTAGTCAGGCAGCCAACTAACCGACTGGCCACTCACCTACAATCTTTCAAACCTGCGATTCAGGCAGCAAACAAGCCAGGAGCAGAGGGCTCGGGGGGGATATTGAGAAAAGTGGGAAGAGAGAGAAAGGGAGAGGATAAAATCTATAAGCTACAGTCGAAAAATATCCACTGCCTGTCTTTAAACATCTCTTTCTATCTGTAGATGTTTTTATTAGCAGAGCTCCTGGGACCTCAGTCAGGGAAAATGCAAACAAAGGAAAATAAAAAAAAACTTGAATGAATTATGTAATAAAAACGAAGGTAGCATTAAAGTTGCCATTTATAACAGCTTGCCTATTGTCAACAACTCCTCCCAGGTTTCACCCACATCCAACCACACCAAGAAACCAAGAAATGCCCCTTTAGCCCTTTAAATGCCCCAACCCCCAACCTTTAGTCCAGGAACTTCACCAGTCACCACTGTTATTGACAATATTGCCTCAATTCCAGCGGGGCTCTTATCGTGACTGACACACAACCTTTCTACACTGTCAGATCAGAGTAATATTTCGGCCTTTTATGTGGATCGATTGGCCAGTTTGGGGGCGCAGAGGGGAGGAGAGGCGGAGCACACAAAAGGTCAACTGTAGCGCTAAATCATTTGAAGATTCTTAATGAAGGGTGTGTGGCAGACACACCTGCTGTTTCATTATTGGGCTACAGAAAGAGGTAATCTTGTTGATTAGAGGATGGATGGGGATGGGGATGGGGATGACCACAATGAGGAAGAAGGAGCCTAAAACAGACGGAGGACAAAATGAGAGAAATTGCCCCTAAAAAGCAACATTTTCTTTGAAGAACACTTTTCACCAAGGTCAATGGGAACCACTGCCAATTGTAGCTCTTACTTCAAATGATTGTACATTGCACATCCTTTTAACCTTAACTGTAGGAGGGAACACCAAGGTTACATATATGTCCTGTACTGGAGGGGGTAAGCTAGTGGGGAATATAAAGTATTTATGTCGTGCACAGCGAGGCTGCTTTGTCCCGAGTGACTTTGTACATATGTTAAACACTGATTGAAGGAACCGATGGTTTCTGTCTGCACATCAGCCTACAGAGCTGTTCGCTCAATAAGTAGAATATTTTTATTCTTCACATATCTCTGTTAGGTTCATGTTTATGTATGCCTGCAACAAAATAAGGAAGTGCGAATCTCTGCAATAATACAAATGTGTAATGATGTTACACTCCCTAAAAAAAAAAAAAAAACTGACATATGATTAGAGGAGCTCACTAGATATTGATGTTAACAGCATTTGTTGTTGCTAATGAACACGGCATACTAAGAAATCAGAAATAATAACCAGTAGCATTCTTCATGTTAGTTTATTTATGTATAGCCTGTGATTGACTGAGTGTTGGTGTTAAAGGTGCTTGCAGTGAAGCAGGGTTAAGTATCCACCTTCTTTCCTCTGATTTTCTGTTTTCTCTTCCCCCCTCAGGGTGCTTCCTCCAGCTTGGTGGTCAAGTTTGCCGACACAGACAAGGAGCGCACCATCAGACGTATGCAGCAGATGGTTGGGCAGTTTGGCATCTTTAACCCAGCCATCGCCCTTCCCTTCAGCACCTACAGCTCTTACGCACATGCGGTGAGTTGGAAAAGACAAGCACAGACAGAACAACTCAAATGGAAACACATTAGACTCTTATATACATATACGTACTGTCTGATTGCATATACTTTTACTTACTCACCGAATCTGAAACTCCAGATGTTGGAATACTTACTTGTTTCTATCATGTCCTTGAAGCTGCTATAATCGTAATCACAGTCAATATTTTTTTATATAAATAATGGATGCGTATGTGAAACTTTTCAGTCTTATTGATGAACCCGCAGATGATTGCATAATTATTACTGGACTGTGCAGATCACCTCAGCTCAGCAACATTTTAGTGTTTTTTAACTTTACCATTTTGGTTCATTATCACTAACCCTGCTCTCATAGTGTCGTTTTCAGCCGTTCAGGAGATTTCTCCAAAAACTCTAAAGATCTAATGTCCTCTATCTTTCTACCACCAAATGGCAGGCAGACAAGGTTTGCGAGTAGCTGGTGACTATTGTAAAGCATTGAGTAGCCAGTTATTTCCCTCAGCAGTTGGTGGAAAACTAATCAGTGTTTCATCAACTAAATTTGATATAGCCACTGTGATTAACTTGAACATCGCAAAGCCTTCTGCCTCTCTCTGTGCTGCCTACTGGAGTAGTGAAAAGTGGAACATCAAGCATGTCAACCGTTATAACTAACTAGTCAACTAACATCTGTTCTACTCAGCTGGTTATGTCTGTCTCAGAAGAGAAAACTAAGAAACTGTTCCTTTGAACAAGCCCCACTTTGTAACACCTCAGTATAACCCAGTTTCTGCAGTTCAAACAACTCCAACAGAGTGATACGTCTTCTGGCTAGCTGATCACCTGAAATCAGTTTGTACAGAGCTGCTGTGATTGGCTAGTTATGTGCTAGGTAAAACTAATTAGTTGTTTGGTCCTGAAAACCTAAAATAAACGGATGGCTGCTCACAGACGGATGTTGTTATTTTATTTTTAATGAACCCTTCAATTAAATGTTGTTTGGGACATGCAATGGTCAAATTCAACCAGAATTAATAGAGAATTAATAAGACATAATATTACCTACTGCAACTTTAAAAAAACTTCAAGAACAAAACTACAGAGTGACTTAATACATACTGTATGTATGTATGTATAGACATTTGCCACAACTTTTAACAAGTATTTTTATTTTGTTGTTAATTAATTAGTACTGAAAACATCATTTTTGTTTGGCCTGTAATCCACTTCAGGTAGTTTAGTGTATTGCTGAAGTGAGACCACTGGTGTGTTAGAATTCACATCACACACAGGACATGTTTTAGTTAATAACTTCTCTATCGTACCTAAAGAGAACTTTTGTTATTTCAAGTTTCTACTTCATCGACACTGTCATAAGTAAAAAATTAACTTGCCAAAACCATCATGACTTCCACCAGCAACACTTCTTCCTCATCTTAAGCGGTGCTGCTATGCCATTGCATTCAGACTTTCACAGCACGTAGGCACACACATTTAGCTTCTACCCTCCAACCCCTTCATCAGCTTCCCTTTGCCCTCCTACCCCCATCCACTGTACCCCCCCGCAGGGCATGGCACCATACACACACAGCAGACCCATGGCTCTTTGATGAGTTCAGACAGCCTATGCAGCCCCTCTCACCACGCGCCCCCCTCTATCCTCTATCACACTGCTTCTCTACCCTTCCCCTCTCCCTCCTACTGTCCCTCCCTCTGGGGCCATGAGATGCTTCAGGGGCCACAGTTGACTCAGAATATTCCATGGGCAACTTATCTGCACACAAACTTTCTTCTTCCCTGCTGAGGCAGAGTCCACACGCGCGCACACGCATGCACAGCCTACTTGAAGCTGGCTAAAATGAAATTTAAGAAGAGCTTTCCATCCAGCACTGAGATAAAAACCTGGGCCCCCTGTCACAACACACTGCATAAATTCACATAAACATCCACAGAGTATTTATTTACAGGGGAGGAGGAACACAAATTCATTTTTTCCTGTACTTATTTGGCTGTCAAAGTTATATATTTTTTGCTGTTTCTAAATACCAGGATTAATTGGTGACGTTAGCCAGGTCTTGGGGGCTTATCCATTTCCCTCATTTTCACATCACAGCCATGGGACCCAGTGTGAAATGTGCAAATTGACCATCCCAGAGTAATTGCGAGGCCATCTCTTGTGCTCTCTCCAGTAAAACTCCCACCTTCATTACCATTCATGAAATGCAGCCCTTTCCCAGGAAATGTGGAGAAATGCAAATGTTTAAGGGGTGGTGAAGGCAGTGGCGGTCTGCGGGGAGACCATTGTGCCCCGCTCAGGTTGGCCATGACTCTTATTTACTGTGGCAGAGACCCGTGTCGACTCATACAGACGCACACAAGAGTGTACACACTCACATGCACTGCGCGGCAAATGTTCTTTCTCTCGCTCTCCTTTCTCTGATACACACATATAATATGACAAAGAGCAGGATGATGTTAGGAAATTGAGTTCCGTGTGAAAGTAACAAGGGCACAGGGGATACTTCAGCATTAGAGAGAATCAATTACCATTAAATTTGAAGGAGAAATTGCACATATGTGGTTTCACAACACAAAGATTATACATGAATGATGTTAGTGAAGGTGAAATTAGTACTATGAATCACACAGACTGTGAATGCTATGTACCTCCATATAATGTATTTAGTCAAATAAAGCAAGATGGTGGAGAAACTCAGAGGCAAGGCAACCTTGGAGATAAACTCACCCCAACTTTTGATAAAGCAATGACTGCACAAGAGGCAGTAATGGATAATCAGCGAGGCTCTTGTTTTCACATCTTGCTAAAGACTTATTTAATGAATCCAAATCCTGGTTCGGACCGCTAGGTACGTAATAATGTGGAATAAAGGGAAATATTAGTTATCTTTAGTGTGGGTGTCCAGCGTGTGCAGCGGTTATGATTACATTACAGTCATTGGTGCTAGTTGCATGCACATGGTGTGCAGCCTTGATTCCCCTGTAGCCAGTGGGAATGTGCTGAAGTGATACGATGAATGTTTCTTTACGGCAAGATAAACTACACGTATTCCCCCAAGACGAAAAACCTGCAGTGACAGAAAAAGGACTTTATCTCCAAAGACACACTACATGTTCACCCACTCTCTATGTACACTGGCCAAGAGAAGAGGAGGTGGCACAGTATAGAATACAGACGTGGGGAGAGATGGTGTATATATAGCTATAACCAGGCAGTACAGTAAATGGTAAATTCAAAGAGCTACCTCTCCACTACAGCAGTGGATAGGATTATAGAGTTGAGCTGACAGCCAGTAAATTGGATTTTAGTCAAACCAGGAGAAGGAGGGGGCTCTGAACACAAATTGGAGGGGTACAACACTGACAACATATGCCAAAAATGAGAAATGTGCCATTTTCACGATAGACACAGACACTGGTGTGCTCTGACAGGAGACATCCTATTTGCAAAAAGGTGATTTCATAAAACACAAACCGAAGGAGAGCGAGAGAGTGAGATCCCATGTTTCGTCCCTGTGTTAGTGGTGAGTGGTAATAGTTCTCCCAAGAATCCCGGAATGCAAGTAATAAAACCAGCTTTTATTACCTTTTGTAGACACAAGACACAAACATCATATTTGTACACGATTAGATCTGATTCAAGTCACTTTTCTTCCTCCGCCTTTTAAAGCCACGTCTCTTTGTGAGGACAGCCATTTTAGCTTCCCTTGGTCTCCTCAGGTGGAGGATTGCACGCTGTGTCATAGGACAAGAGACAAGTTTTAGATTTAAAGGCTCCTCCAGCACCCTGCCCCTCTTGCCTCCCTAAAAGATGCATTAGACTGAGTGTGAGATAGATAAATGAGAGGAGAAAATGGTTTAACTTGGTGTTAATAGTGACAATGTGTGGGTGGATGAGAGGGTGGATGATGACTGTACACTCACATTAGGAAACATCTCCCCCTGTTGGAGGGACTCACATTCAAACGCAGCCTTTTGCAACACAGCACACATGAGAAATGATGGTAACAGATTACTGCATCATTTGGCTGTGCTGTGTGTAAACTGCCTGCACACATACACACACACCCACACGAACGAGTGTGTGACCTGGTTTAGCTGTATTATACTTATGAGGACTAGCTCTGCACACACACACACACACACACACACACACACACACATAGTACGCACATAACAAAGTGCATCAGATGAAAAAACCTATTAAAATCTTTCTGTGGAAAATACAGCCTGCTAGCATGGGGTAACAAATGAGGCCCTTGAGCTTCAGTCTTCTGTCTTCAGTCTTTTAGTTCACCTCATTGACCTACTGTCTACCTCTCTCTCTCATTTTTTCAACCCTTTTTACCCCCTCTCTCTCTCTCTCTGTCCCCCTCTCGCCTCTTTGTCTCTCGCTCTCTCTCTTTCTCCATCCCTGGCTGGTTGGGCTGTAAGGGGTCACATGTGACAGTGCCGAGAGTCAGCGAGTCACAGAGCAGCGCTACTGAGATAATTGCCATGTGATAAAGAGGTGATTGCCTGCTGGCACCAAGGGAGAGTAATGCCATCAGGTTGCAATAAAAAAGCAGATGTCTGACACTAAATGAATGCTGCTGGAGCGCGGGCAACTTTCTTTGCTCCCTTTCATCTCGCGCGCTTCTCCTTTGTCCCCCTTGTTTCTGTCTGCCTTTTCTTTCCCACCTCCTTTCTTTTCAAGAGGAAGCAGAAAAGGTTGTGTCTGTGATGATGAACACTCACTTCTGCTCAGTCTCCGTCAGAGACATTTGCTATCTACTGGGTAGTGCATAAATAAAGAAACGGGAATGGCTTTTGAATATAATGCCTTTGAAAAAGAAGAGAGAGAAAAAAGCATATACATATGAAAAGAGAAATGGAATGACTTTGAATATCTCTGTCAACATAACCACTCCACTTTCTGCTCTTTATTTTATTTTTTTATCAGAGACGTTTGTATTAACCACTGCATTCCAGCATAATTACATGCTTGGGTTTCCAATTTGCTGCATTTTAATTTGGAACGAAGCATCAATGAATGCCAGAGTTGTTATCCATGACAATCTGACGGATGGTATTAAGCATTGCATTATTTAAGACATGCACTGGCAGATAGGCTAGTATTCTGGAATTGCTAGTATTCACTCCCACTCCATTATTACTCCATCCAGGTTTGTAGTGTGTATAAGGCCACCGGGCCCACAGCGAATACGCTACAAACCTATTCGAATCAGCATTAAGTCCCCAGGCTTCTCTGAAAGCAACGAGCTGAGCCTGAGAAAAGACAAAAAAAAAAAAAAAAAAACGTGAGCGGTGTGACAGTGTTTATTCTGTAATACCAGCCCAGTCAGACCCTTCATCCTGAAGTCCAACCCTATTCACATCCTAATAGGGGGGGCAGTCACACCATTGCCAAAGCAAGGGAGCCCCAGCTCCTCTAGACCTCTTTGTTTGTCTCTGTGTCATTGCTTTTGTTTAGTTTCTTGTTCCCTCGCTGTCTTTTGCAGCTATGCCCTCTTAAAGGCTCAATTCATCTTATTTGGAGAGGAATGGATGATCCCCATTTGTCACATTGAAATTATGCAAATGACAAAAGGCGTTAATAGATAGCAGTGGCGAGGCATGTGGCTAATGGATGAGATGCCAGCGCTGGGCATTCTACAGCGGGACAGCCGCTTTCAGGTTACCTGACAGGGGCATTGAGGGAAAATAATTGGCTTTTCCGTTGCAGGGTCCCCATGCAAATGCAAGCAGAGTGGCATTCTATACCTCCACTGTCTCACAACATCGTCATTAGCATTAGTGCCAGTGGCAGAGGAGTTTGATTTCTGCTTATACGAGTCATTCTCAGGCCACGGCCATCAGCAGCTCCCCTGACACATAGCAGCGATGCAGCATTAAACAGACATGGAGACAGGGGTAAGAGGTTGGTTCGGTTGTGTTTGTATTCCTATACTACACGGTTCTGCATGGCTACATAGATTGTTGATTCCCTAGATAAACCCATTGGTTCACAAGCTGCAAAAGCCATTGTAACATTGATGGATTTTCTTCTGAAATAGGCATTCAGCATGTGGCTTTCACAGGGAGAATTTAAGCTGAGTGCAGAAACTCAAATAGTCTCGATCACTCTTCATGCATGTTTTGTGTACGTGTGTGAGTGTGTGTGTGTGTGACGGAGAGAGCGAGAGAGAGTGCAGTGCAGGGCAACTGTGCGTGTGAGCATGTCCTATGCATATGGATAAACACTCTGTGGGGTTGATGGAAAATAGTTTCAGCTCTCACTTCTCAGTTGATGCTAAGTAGAAATGCAGAGCGAATGAAAGGATATTGATTTTATCTCTTTGTGGGATTGTTCAATGGGTGAAAATCGACTGTCACTGCAATTTTCTGACTAACACTGTATTACTTACATGGTCTGGGATCTGACTTGCTAGCTGTGCCTGCTTTAAAAATATTGTTGTAATGACTCAGAGTCTGGATTCAGCGACACCTCTAAACAGAGCACAGTTCGACCTCCCAGATGTTGTTTGGCGTGTCTCTAAAACACTTTTCCTGTGGCAAAGACTACTTAGTGAAGGTCCATCCCTGAATATATTCTTTTTGCAAAATGTCTTATTCTGTTTTGGAAAAAGCAGCCCACAGACAGGCCTTGTGATTTACGACTGAATTATAAAACAAAGCAAATTCTGAACTTTGGATGAACGTCATGCTACGAGCAGCAATCATTACAAATACATCACAAAAAAAAAACAAGACAAAAAAAAATAGAGAGGAGTCCAGGGGAAACAGTGTGAGATGTCTATAGGATTTCTATACAGCTAAATGGAGTATTGTGAAGTTTGACAATTTTAAGGAAAAAGCATTGCAGCACTTCTGCAAACTTTGCCTGTTCCCTGAGCACAGAGATAATGTGCACATGTCAATGCTTTGATTTGTATGAGCCCAACAGACAGCTATTAAATCGTTTCTGCAGCTGGTGACAGGCTTCCTGCTGGGAGGATAGACAGATTCACTAAACATAGGTTGACAGGCTTCTTTTTTCTTCCCTTTCTTTTATTCCGCTCTACTTTCTCTGTACTTCCCATGCACTATCCATCCATCAACCTCAACATACATCCCTCCCTCTGTTCTACCCTTGCTATGTTTCTCGCTCTCTTGCTCCCCTTCTCTCGTCTTTGTCTGACTCCTTCCAAACTTACTATATTTTTCATTACCATCTGTCCTCCCCTCACCTCTCTCGCACCCCGTTCTCCCTCCTGCTCTCTGGCGCACACCCTCATCCAACCCTCCTTTCCTCCACCCAACTCTCCGTGTCCCTCTTCTTTAGCTCATGCAGCAGCAGGCAGCCATCATGGCAGCAAGCCACGGAGGTTACCTCACGCCAAGCGTGGCTTTCCCCGCCACACAGATCCACCAGATGGGGGCGCTCAACATCAACAGCCTCCCACCCACCCCCATGACCCCGGTGTCGGGTGAGTTTCATCAAACCCTGGGTGAGCACTTGGTTTCATTCCCTTTGCTTTTGTGAGTGTGTGTGTGTGGTTGTGTATGTGCGTGTTTGTGGATTGGGGGCGATGCAACAAGCATCGCTCTTGTCTCTTGTATGCTTGTGTTAATGTCTTGCTGTTAGTGTGTGTAGGTTTTTGTGTGGGTGTGTGTATTTTTATATGCCGGTGAGGTTGTTATAGGTCAATGTGTGTGTGTGCGTGTATGTGTGTGTGCACAGCGTGAGAATAAAAAAAACAAAAAACTAGAGCTGCGGCGAGGCCAAGAGAAAGGGTTCCCAGCTTACTGGTAATCCAAAATTATTCCACTGGAGAGAAGGAGAGACTAATATGAAGAAATACGTTCAATAGGATTTGCATGTTTATGTTGTTTGTGAATGCAGGAGATATTTGGGGATAGCAGCGGCAGAATAAGGAATATCAATAAGTAAGTTTACAGATAAGGTGCTAATTTCCCTGTAGTATTTTGACCTTGTGCTTTGAAGCACTTGTGCATGATCTGCATGCAGTTGGTTTTGTTTTCCATAACAAACACTTCCTATGCAGATACATTACAGAGGAAAGGGAAGGACTTTGAAATACCTACCCACTGCATAACATTTGCTTATTCAGCAGTGCTTCATTTTCCTTGAGACAGAGGAAACTTCAAGATTCTTCACTCAACAAAAGCATGAGCCGAAATAAATAATACAGTATCCAGGTCTTTGTTGTGCCTCGCTCACCTACTTTGTCAACACTGCAAGTACTGAGTTTTTAAGGTGATGACTTTGGTAACTTTAAACCAATCGGCGTGTGAGAGAGAGAGAACCACCATCAATGCAACACGGCCTTTTTTTTATATTTTCTTTATAGCCATCACAGGATTTCAGCTTCTTACTACAAACCTGCTGCACTATATCAAATTCTCTCTGCACTGTGGTTCCTATGGGGAAGAAAAATATTCTCATAAGTTATCTCATAAGGTATTCTGTTCACTTCTACAGCCACAGACACAAAGAAAGGACTATTGTAAGAATCCTGTTTGGTTCTGCTTTACTTACAGTCACAACAGTCAGTTGAATTGAAATAAACAGGACAGACAGCAGATGTGGAAATCAATGCTACAGGACCCTTATTAATCACACATGTCTCTACCTCAAGCCAGATAAACACATGTACATACAGTGAGATGATTGAACATGCCAGTGGACACACATGAGCTATGTGTACAGTATATCTGCAATAATTTTCAACATCGGGCAATATATCTAGAGAGGAGGCGCATTTGTCAAATATTCACGTTGATGTTTTCAGTGCAAAGTGTGCACTTTTGGGCGGGCATAATCAATCAGAGACAGTGATTAAAAGTGGAGCTCAGTCTTGCTGAGAAGCATCTTATTTTGATGGGCAAAGCACTGACAGTATGGCAATTCAGATCTTTGTGTTCTGCATGCATACCTGTATTTTGCAACACAATAGTGCTGATGAAAGATAGTGCAACCATATTGCAAGGAACTCAGTTTGTGTGTGTGTGTGGGTGTGTGTGTGTGTGGGTGTGTGTCTGCTTGTATTGTTTGTGCTGCTTTTGTATCTCTTTTGAACTGTAGCCTCTCAGGATCAAAATCAACGCCTTAGTCTTAAAGGAAATATTGCTGAATTTTGTAAGATATTCTGTAAAGGCCAAACAGAACTACCTCTGTAAAGGCAATTTTGTATCAATTGCCAATGACAGGAGCGAACAACTTGGCTTAGCAAAGAAAAATATGTTTGTGCCTCAGATATGCAGACAGAGGAGAGTGAAAGAAAGAGAAGTGAGTGCCTCCAAATCTGTGAATCAGATGTGTATGAAGTGGTGCCATTTATCTGCTTTCGGACATGCTTCTGTGTAAGCTACAGTCGACTGATTACCTTTTATTATTGAATATGATATATTCTTAATCTTTGAGAGAAAGCATGGCTTGCGTGAATTTTCAAGGACTATCATAAATATGAAATGTTTTATTTCCCTTTTCTTCATTCATTAATTTGAGTGTGGCTGCCAGCAGCTGCAGGAGTGGTAGTCTAGCTTGCTGCTTTGGTATACAGCTATTTTCTCTCTCCCCTTTCACACTTGTGGCTATGACTTATTTAGAGTTCATTGAAGGAATACATAACATTACTGGCAAGGCTGTCTGTATAAGTAGGCCAAGAGACTCTGACACTACTGAGAGACTGTAGGATGTCTGCCACGAGTCAGTGGAATAATTCATTGTAATATCAGAATCTGTTTTTAGGGTCTGGGAGCAGAGTTCTTCTGTGCTTCGACAGAGTGGTAATTTATGCATTAGGTTTGCTCATCAAGCAAATTAGAGCTCGAAACAAATCTATAAATTCTGCCATTTGCCAGCTGTGTCAAATGTACAAAAGCATACAAGGTAGAATGGTTAATGTCCCCTTTCCTTCCTATATGGGAACAATTGCCAATTGATGGCTACACTGCCACCTTTCTGAATTACACACATTGCTCTGCATTAACATAAAGCTCCAATAGTAGCTTACTAGCTGAAAAATCCTGTCTGATCTTGAGGTAAGTATGTGACATTAATCTTTTATTTAAATGATCAGTATAACCTCTGCAACATAAAAAAAATCTTGTTTGTGACAGCAAGCTGAAGTACAAAGAGGCTCAGAGGTTAAGGGTGTTACTCTGAAAACAATGAGACATCCATTTGATCAACAGATGCAAAGCATTTAAGCTTGATGGTGCATAAGCCGTTTGCCAGATGGTTCAGCTGATTAGAGCATGTATCCTTACAATGATGCATGATGATGCTTTTTGAAAATAATGTTCACCAGGTGCCGCTCCCTGAGCGCCGCAGAAGAAATAAAAGTTAAACAAAACAAGGGAGAGAGAGGCAGGGCTGGAGTAGCAGTAAGAGAGAGACAGGGAGATAAAGGGGGTGAGGGAGGAGAGAAAGGAAGCAAGGAAGAGAGAGAGAGAGAGAGATGCGAATCCATGCTGAGTATATGTGGTGAGGCGCACATAGTGTCAAGGATGCTTTGTTAGGATGTGAGAAGTGTGTAATCAAAGTCACGCTAATGCTCCGTTGCATGGTGCTGCCCTACACTGAAGATGTACATGCACAAGTACATATTACACAAAATATACTGCAGATGCTCCACAGCCAGAGACAACCCACTCACAGGCAGGCTGGATGTGCCAATACACCCCCGCTGGAGTCGAACATGGTTACACCATTAATGCAGAACACTTCCAGGTGACAAACACCATGAAACTAATGAGCTGTTTGACATAGTGGTCTTTCTCGATATGTGCACCTGTTCTCCATGATACACACATATACATATATAGATATTTCATATTTTATGGCTAATTCTTAAACAAACAAATGGGAACAGAGAGGGTTAGAAATTAAATGATTAAACAAAACAAAAAAACGACATCATGCTGAAGATTTTGCTGCTGAGTGACGTATCACATCCAAGCTATTTGTAACTAAACACAGTGCTGTAGTCTCCTCAGAGCCAGATGAAACAGCTGGGGGAATGAACACCTGTGTGTCTTAATTAATGTTGTGACCTTGCATTTCAAACTGTAAAAACACATTGAAAGTACTTTCTTAAAGACTTCCCTAGATTACTTTTACAATAACTTCATCTTCAAGGGCAAACATGTCCAGTTGCACAAAGGCCCATTGTCCCTCAAATTCAGATTTCAGCTTGAATCAGGCATGTTGCATCAGAATCATAACAAATCCCAGGAGCAAAAGTGAACAGCTTTTGTGGCAGCAAAAGGTATCCCTGTTCATGGTGCATGCAAGTTCTTTCAGAGAACACAGCCAACGCTCTCGGCACGACCAAATCTGATTTGTGTAAGCAAAACTGAGGCTCGCACGAGCAGCAGAGCTTCACAAGCTGCCCAGCTGGTCTGCTCAGGGATCTGAAAGTCAGGCACATCAGTATGGTCAGTGCATTGTATGTACATTAGCCTCAAGAGTGGAGCAGCCAGCACTAGAGGCTTAGTTTTGTGGAATGTTGTATTTTGTGTATTTTGTTTATTTTGTATTTCATACTGAAGGTTAATGGTTCAGGTTTCACACTCCACTTTTATCAGCTGAAGACAAATTACAAATACTTAATAATTACTGTTAATATTGCATGGAATTAATTATATATTTTAGGCGTGTGTACACACATTGTGTACACCCTTAAAAGCTTTGAGGCCCAGTCTTTTATCTTTCCAGCACAGAACTCAGGGAGGGCATTTGCCCAGACATTTGGCGAAAGCTTTTATCCAAAGAGGCTTTGAGTGGTGCAGTGCCCATGGTGGAGGGAGCTTAGAAGGTCCAGCGGAGGTCCAGTGGTTGCTGTGCATTTTGTACAAGACCTCAACAGCAGGGAAAACATAGCAGCCTCCTCCACTCCAATACTTCATAGGACTTTCTTTCAGTGTGAAGCCGACAAAGGTGACTACAGTAGGTGGAGGACATAGCACACCAATGCTTTATAGATTGTAGCTTGACTCTTTATGTTAGATTTAGTTGCAATTCTTCTTAAAGCTCCCATTTTTAGGCCTGCCCCTGATGAACATGATGACTAGGTGTTTTGAGCTTGACAATTTACTGTTCACCGTTAATCCCAGATGACTGAGCTCCTTTGTAGACACTATCTGGTAATTATTGAAGTTTAGTTCCAGCTTTGATGGAATCTTCAGTATTATTATTATGATGATGGTGATTGTTGTTGTTGTTATTATTATTAAGCCAGTGCAAGAACAGATTAACTCTTGTCCGACGACGCTTTGCTTGGTCACTCTTTAATTTTCTTTTCCTAGCTTCTGTCGTCCATGTCCTCCCGGGTCTTTTCGCCTCTGCTATTATGTCCATAGAGGCTGCTGAGCCTGGTTACTTGCCCAGATCTATACATACAAGCAGTTGTGGATAGCATAATTAGTACGAATCACGCATTAGCTAACAAAGAACAAACTATACCTCAGTCACGTTTAACATGGTATTTTGATGTTGCAGTTAAATATGTACAGGACAAACACAATTTGGAAGTTCATTTAAATTTTATTTGCTTCACAAATATTTATTAGTAATCTAAGCAGCAGTATTCAAAGTCACATAGTTTTCCTTGGTATACCAACTGGTTTGTGTAATATGTGCCCTTCCCATATTCAGATTTATTATTCATACCAGTCAGACATTTTCTCTTTGAGTCTAAATGCATCACATTTAAATCAGTTAGATGAAAGCATCTGTTTTGAGTGCTTATTGCTTGCTCCAGCGAAAGACGGTCCTCGTGCTGGTAATGACTGCACTCTCCAGTATGGGTATAGCGTTCCTCGTTGATTTGAATGTATAATTAGCATAATAAATACTTCTGTCGCATGTGAAGATTTCTTTCATGAAGTAATCATCGCGAGGGGCAAATCAACAGTTTTCCCCTTGAAGAAACAGCCCGCAAGAGCATGAATATGAATTCTGCTTCCATAACATAAATTTACTGTACACGTACACATACTGTTTAACCGTTTCTTTCTTGGAGGAATATGATAGTTAACAGCTAGCTGTATAATAAATATGTAATCTGCTGTCCCATAGCTTTGTATTCACCCATGCCAGAGTGGGGAACAACATGTCATTATTACAGGCCAATACACGCAGCACACACTGACAGCCACGTGTGTATCGTCATTCTTGTGTGTGCATTGCAAACAGGCTATGAATACAATTTCACACAATGCCAGAACTATATGTCCACTGAGGTATAAAATGAAAATGTCTTGTTATTTTCTAGTTCAGGATAGTAGGAAATATTTCCCCATTTCAGTTGAGGAGAACATTTTCAGGGTGTGCTCGTGTTGGATATTAGGCCATTGTGACAGTGAGGATAAAGACAATGACTAGGTTACATGAATGGCTCTCTCATGTAATCATTGTTTTATTGGCCATGGTATTGGTCTTTTCCTCATATCATAACCCCATCTTGTGATCCAATACATGTATAACCCAGCTACTGTGGTATTTTCTAGCATTCAGTTTAACTTAGTTATTGTGTATAAATGTTTCAGAGCTTTACTTCCATACAATATCAGTGCTGTCTTTATTGCATTTATGACTCTTATGCTTATTCCATTTTGTGACATTTCCAGCATGATAACCTGACTGGACTTGGTGGCCCCAATCTGTTACTTCTGTCATGTGTCCTCCTTTACAACAGATGCCATGTCCAACTGCTGACCCTAGAGCTTATGTAATTGCATGTAAGGGGTCCACACTACTACCACTGCTACTCCTGCTATCACTACAACTGCTACACGTACATAGACACACGCGCCCACAGCATCGCTAAGCCTTGGAAAATGAATTTGCCTGATGATGGAGAGGGTGTATTATCTGGCGGTACAGTAGAATGCGTGTGGCCCGAGCAGACTAGCTGTCTCTAGCCCTCAGAATAGGAGCGGCAGTCTCCTGGGTCCTGGTAGGAGAATGGGCTGAAGCTGCAGTCTAATTCATCACAGCTCCGCAGGAAACAAGCAATCGCGGGGAGGCTTCAAAAAAAAAAAAAGGAAAAAAAAAAGAAAAGAAAAGAAAACCAGTGCAAAAGACACAACAGCTCTCACCGGACCCGGGCAATTCCCCTGGTCACTGCAGTTGCCTGCCTGACTGTCAGCCACCTCATGACTTAAATGCTGAGGCAGGGAGAGAAGAGGAGAGGGAGAAGGATAGAAGAGGAGAGGAGATGAGAAATTGTACGTAAAGAAGATGAAAAGCAATTCCATATGGATATGTAGATGATATTACTCACTGGCGGGAGGTTTCAGTGTGTGATGTACAGCATATTTACAGTGGCATTAGCATAAATCTCAGCACATGTTATGTGTATACTGGATGTGATTGTTTACCCTATCTGGACCACCTCTCACAGGAGGTTCTTTAGTCAGGCACCAGATTGTGGGGATATGGCATGCTGAAGGGTTTCCGTGACGACCTGAGCTCTCTGTCCAATCAGGACGAGGGTTTCCAGATTGAGAGGTGGTCCTCAGGGGAGTTGTACTTCAGCGAGCTTGGATGCTTTGCCACGGAGCATCCCTTTTAGAGAGACCATCACACAGTGAGATTCTGCTCAAAATGGGTACTTTGATGTTCCCGGCATAATTGGAAACACTTTCCAAAGGAGGGTCCTTTTAAAATGCATTGAATGAGAGAGGACAGGGAGCATCCAATTTCAATTCCACCCATGAACCATCCTGCAACTGCCTTTCAGGCATGCACCATATATGTTACGACCCACCCATTTGTCAAACTGCCAACTGTTGTTATTTTGTCTTTTTTTTTTATGATGTATAAAAGTAAGAGGCATCTTTGTGTTTTTGCTACCTGCTCGTTCAAGCAAATCTCCCTCTGTAATCTCTTTCTATTTAGTCCACATCTTTTTCTTTTTTTCTTATTTTTTTTTTCCTTTTTTTCCCCTCCTCTCTCAGAAGTTGCATAGTGGTTTCATCATCCTGAGCAGTAGGTGCCAGCAGGGTATCGCACAAACATTACGGACAGGCTCATTTTTCACAGGCTGACTTCTCAGCTATCCTGCAGGATGTGTCACGACAAACGGCGGATATGTGACAGACTCACGTCGCAACCGTGTCCTTGCATTAGAGAGGAGATGCAGTGTAGCTTGTGGTCACAGGGTTTGTGTGTTTGTGGGAGTGTGTGTGTGTGTGTGTGTGTGTGTGTGTGTGTGTGTGTGTGTGTGTGTGTGTATAAAGCTGCTTGTGCTGGGGTTTATGTGCGAGTGTTTTACTCTCTGGACACATTAGGAAAGCATGTCTACATGTACACTGTTCTGTCGTATGATGTAGAGCGTGTAGATAGAGTGTTTCGATCAAGTAACAGTAAACATTTTTTTTCCCAGCAGGCCTCAGTTCTCCACCAGCCAACATCACCACCTCCGCCGTGCCCAGCATCGTCACGCCCATCGTCAACGGATTCACCGGCATCCATCATCAGCCTAACGGACACCCTGCTGTGGAGACTGTGTACACCAACGGCCTGCCGCCCTACTCCACCCAGAGCCCCACCGCTGCGGACACCCTCCAGCAAGCCTTCACTGGAGTACAGCAATACACAGGTGTGAGACAGGAACGCTCCGTTTATTATGCTATATTTCTGAGATTTTACAGTCTGCCGTAAATGCTGAATCTGTAGCAGCTACAGGACAATTACTGCAGAGTAACTAGCTTGCGAGTGCGAGGCTGTATGTATTCAGATAGTGTAAGACATTGCCTTAGAACATAACATCAGAGAGCCTTTGATTACACATGTTATGCTTGTGTGATCGACCTTAAGCATCCTTGACACCATTCTCTGTGGGATCCCCGTTTTTACACTCCTCTCTCTTGTACTCTTTATCTCGCCTGTCTCTCTCCCTCTCACTAACTCTCTGCAGCGATCTACCCAGCCACCACACTGACTCCCATTGGCCAGACACTGCCCCAACCACCCCAGGTCATCCAGCAGCAGCAGCAGAGAGAAGGTGAGGGTGAGAACATTATTACTTTTATACTTCACACATCTCATCCTGTGTAATAGACATATAAAGAAGATGAGCACGAGAGACCAATATTACTTTAGCAGCATACACACCTCATTCTGTGTAATACATATATAAAGAATGTGAGGGTGAGAGAAGAATATTACTTTAACACCGTACACATCTCATTCTCTGTAATAGATAAATAGAGTGGAACGGCTGAGAGAACACATCTCACATCTCATCTTAGATAATAGATATATAAAGCATGAGGATGATAGAACAATGTTAATAACACTATATTATACACTACATCTTAAAAATAGGTTATATATTGTCTACATATGCACATGCCTTTTTTTTTAACACAAGTAATAATTCAAGCTTGTATAATAAAATCCTGAGCTGTGAGAATAATGGTACTGCAACCCAGATGGAAAAATTAAAATTAATGAAAATGTTAAACGTTGGATTACAAGAAAACTGTGGCAGCTTACGTGAAGGTAAAGTAACTCTCAGTGTTTCCACGCACACCTGCTGCAGGTTTACACAATAATAATAATTTGCAGTTAATTGTTAACAGCAGTTCTCTTGGCTCTGTCTTGAATTTTATGTTTTTATTTAGAAAATGTATAAATAACTGTGACAGGCCGTAGGCGTGTAAGTATGATTGAAGGCCGCATATGAAGCCCTCAGTTTTTTAACGTCACATACATGACAGGTTTGATCTCTTTTTTTATTAGTTTTGCTCAGCTGTACCCAAGTTCAAAAGCACAAAAGGAAACTGTAACTGCACAATATTTTTCAAATAAACTGGGGAGCAAAGGGCAGCTGTCAGGCAAACACAAAGGAACAAATGCCCCCCGACAAGCCTCACCACAAGTCATCCCATGGACCTGTGAAACCAGCACTGGGTCAGGGGAGATAGAATATAGAACTTTATTTCTTAAAAAAAGGAGTTTTCTTTTGGAGTACTTTATATCTTTCATATTCTCATTTAATCAGAAAATAACTTTTTAATACAATCTGCACTGTATCAGCAAATCAAAGCAAATATTCAATTAATTTTTGTGTGTTTAAGGCAAGTTATGTTTTATCACTGATCATTTCGCAGACAGTCCTAACAATCTATTTCCACTTATCTTAATTTAGTCGACATGAAAGACTGCAGAGATCAAAATGACAAATTCACAGCTCTCTCTCTCTCTCTCTCTCTCTCTCTCTCTCTCTCTCTCTCTCTCTGTATCCAGGTCCTGAAGGTTGTAACCTGTTCATCTACCACCTGCCACAGGAGTTTGGAGACAATGAACTCATGCAGATGTTTCTGCCCTTCGGCACTGTCATCTCCTCTAAAGTTTTCATGGACCGGGCAACCAACCAGAGCAAGTGCTTCGGTAAGTTTCTCCTCACTGCCAGCAAGCACATTGTATAAGATTATGGGACTTTTACTTTTGCTCTACATTCTACTGACTTCTCCTTAGATAAAGCTTATAATTATATTCATAAATTATCATTATATTTGTAAATTAATGGCAGGTCTGGATGCACAGGTGTCTCCTATAACTTAAGAAGTAAAGAAGTCTAAAAATGTCCACACTAGTTATTTAAATAAATACATTCAAGGACAACACAATTTGTTTTTGCAGTCTGGTCTGTTTTTTTGTTTGATTTTTCAAAACATTCAGACATTAGTGGGTGTTGTGCAAAAACTCACAGCTAAGGCGTGAAGCTTCATAGTGAAAGTTTTATTTTCACAATCATGGAAGTTTTTGGTTTCATACCACGCGGCAAACAATAGGCTTTTGTTAAAAATAAACGTGTGTTTAGGCGCTGTAGATTTTGATGATGTTTGACAGCAGCCAGACAAAGAAGATTGAATGATCTCACCTCTGACTGACTGACCTTAATTTGCATCTTGATGACTGTTGTGTTTTGGCATCAGTGTTATAGAAGAAGAAAAAACCTTTGAATACATTGTAGCCAAACTAACCGTGATGTAGTCAATCAGAGCCAATGTCCCTGTTTCTGTTTGGCAGCCGCGTGACCTGAAAACCTCAAGGTGCTGTATCAGCATCCACATCACCGTTCTGTAACCCCAATATCTGTCAATACCCTCACTGCAGAGGCTGATTCACACACCTCCACGCCTCCCGTCCGATTTAGCTCCATTAGCCTGCACACACCAACATGCCCCAGGGCTTATACAAACTTTGAGGAGGCAGGCAGCAGGGATGGTGGCAGGGGGGTGGAGGAAGGCAAAGGACAATTATGGATCAGCATTTGTTTTCACTTCAGGGAACCACAGAACCCTGGGCAAAATTGATCGCCAGTCCTGTCTCCCTGGGGGGACTTAATAACATATAAATTCATGAAAGAAGAGCTATTTGCAGTATTGACTTATACACTATGCATTTACAACATAATGTTAGGCCTGGGGAAGGAGGGAGCACACTGGTGTAATTAATCTAGAAAGGAGAAAGAGTGGATAAACTTGGATTGATGGTGTGCAAAAAGACAGGAAAACAGAGAGAGAAAGCCACACTTGTAATGTGTGACAGCGCTGAGTGGAGGGCTCGGAGCTCGAAGCCTGCATCTCGTCTCCATCTCATCTCTGCTTCCAGCCCCAATGTGTTAACCTGATGGTGGGTTAGGAGGTCACCTCCTTTCCCTGCCTCTACACTTTCTTCAGACTCTCATTCAGCCCTCCTTCCACAATGCCCAGCCTTCGCCCTAATGGGCCAACCAAGAGCCAAGCAGGCCAGGCAGACATCTCTCCCAGGTGGCTATGGACGTGGAGAGGCTCCTGCTGTTTTTCACGGGTCATCGACTGTTCCTAATGACACCACAGACACAGGGGAGCGCATCAAGCGGAGACACACTCCACTGCAGTTTCTGGTCACTGAATCCTCAAGGCTTTATTTTTACACATGATGAAAACAGGATGTTCAGCATAGATTTGAGGAGGGGTGTATCATGGGGAAATGCACTGAGGGGTTTTGGTGTCTGCGGCAGACTTGTCTCCTCATGATGAACTATGTTTGCTCTTGTTTTGCTCGAACTACTTTGCACACTGACTTGTGCTCATTCATTTTGGTATTTTGGGCTTTCTAGGGATGTCATAAAACTTTGTTGGAGAGGATATTATAAAGTTTAAAACAGAAAAAAATATATATGGATGACCTGATCATGATACTGATAATCAATAGACTGGAATCGGCTAATCTGATTGTTGCTGTGACAAAAGTAACTATTTCTATGACATTAGTGATTCATTCATATTTCATTAAATCTTTCAAAATCAGCAGTTGCATCATTCTTAACCTTCAAAATCCCGGGTATGTCTCATTCGTTTGCACGCCTCAGTGAAGGATCACAGAACAGCTTGATATTACGTGTCCTCCAGACAAAAACTGTCAACCAGGAGACAACATCGCAAGAGTGATGCCTTATGACAGTTACACCCCCACACTTGTTGCATCTATTTTAGCTGTTGCACTTGATGAGAAGTTGTGCAACAAGAAGCAGCTGGTCAAAAACCAATTCTAACACGTCGGCGTACACTGTGGACATATTAAACTCTTCAAAACTTTGGTTTAAAAAAAGAAAAACAATCTACTCTATCACACTATCACAGGCACTGTGGTAGACAGCCTGAAGGTTCTACCTGCCTCAACAACGCCATCTAGACTCCTTCAGGAGGTAGACAGGCCACTGAGAAATCTTTGTTTATACCTCTCACCTTTTTTTCCACAGCAGTTTTTTTTTCTGACTGCTACTTGATTTGCAGTAGATATCATCTCTAAATATTGACTTCAAATCCTCATGTCAAGCTTGTCTTGATGCTCATAATTACCTTGACTCTCAGTGGGGCTAATAAACTCGTGTGTTTTCACAGGCTTCGTGAGCTTCGACAACCCTGCTAGTGCACAGGCAGCTATTCAAGCCATGAATGGCTTTCAGATTGGGATGAAGAGGTTGAAAGTCCAGCTAAAGAGACCGAAGGATGCCAGCCGCCCTTACTGACACAGCCTACCTTCAGTATTCATTGCAGCAGCACAGGTGAGCCTGTCAAAGTCCCGTCACCAGTTCAGGATTTAGATCCTCAACATTGTTTCACTTGGTTTTGTCTGGCAGGTTGATTTAAGAGCTTGTTAAATTTACTTTCTCCTCAGTGAACGTAAAGCTAAATATATTAACGTCTCGACAGTTTTTCCATCTGCAGACATGTAGAAAACTATGAGGGTATGATTTTATATGCGGCACAGCAGGATTATTAATTATAGGAAAATCTGTCATCATTGTGATTGACAAAGATTGATTGGTGTGCCAATGTGGGTTAGCTCTCTCCAGACCATTACACTGATATAATAGAGCCATATTGAACTATCCAAAGTTTAAAGAAATGGATCTTTGGAATGACAGTTTAATGAGCAGTGAGATCTGAAATTGCCTTTTTTTTTTCTTTTTTCTTTTTCTTCTATTTTTCAGGTTTTAGAGGACACGTGAAGATATCTCGG
The DNA here is from genome assembly GCF_000972845.2 of Larimichthys crocea. Classification (NCBI taxonomy): domain Eukaryota; kingdom Metazoa; phylum Chordata; class Actinopteri; family Sciaenidae; genus Larimichthys; species Larimichthys crocea. Next base: position 16,645,767 of record NC_040027.1, on the reverse strand, counting down.
AGGAGTTAAACTTTTTTTCTTTGAAAGCAAAATATGTTTTAAAAAAAATCAACACATAAGGAATTTTTGAAGACATATCAGCATTTACTTATGAAGATATAGGTTACGTCAGAAAAAACGAAGATGCGAAAGAGGAGGAGGCACTTCACCGGGGGACTTAACAGTAACAGATGGCACAGTGCAAGAAAGACGAGAAGAAAAAAAAAACTGAAAAAAGATGTGATGAGACTGAACAACAGAACTTTTTCTTGTTGAGACTTGAATTGTTAATTAAGCAACAAACTAACAAACAAAAAAGCAGCAACAACAAATAGATTTCTATATACATATTATATACACATATATATAAGGAAAGAGGCGCTTGTGGCTTTTACTGTACTGGACAAATGAGGGTTAAAACTTGAAGATCAAGAAACACAGTGGAAAAAAAGAAGCTATTCTATACGTCCACTGACAGACTTTCTTTCTCTTTCCCTCTTTCTCTTATTCTCTCACCGTCTCTCAGCAAGCGCAGAACTATGACTCTTGGAGGTCACTGAGGTTTCCATTAGCAACAGTAGAACTGCAAATCTTTCACCCCTAAGGGACCAAAGGACCAAACATTTTTATTGTTCTGAACAGTAATATATAGTATTAATGATACTAATACTACAAACTACTACTAATAATATTACAAGTTAAACTTAAGAAGAAATACTAGCTTCAGGTTGAAAAAAAAAAAAAAAGAGGAAAGGGGTTTTGGTTTCTTTTCCTTTTACATTTATAGCTACTGGGTTTGAAGATATTAAAAGAAAACAGAAAAAAAAATGTATAAAAAAAAATAAAGCTATACTAATTTAGTGGCGTAGAATATGTGGGTTAGACGTTGATTCGGGCATGTTCAGATATGTCATTTTGCCGCTCATTGCTTTTCATCCACATCACAGCATTTCATCTCAGAGGTGTGGGCCGTCGGCGTTATTGTGTCGGTAGAAGGAGAAAACAGTCTCGTAGTGCCAAAAGTGACACAATAACAGCCTCTTAAACCAAACGTTACTGATCTACAGTGTATTAAGCCGTGCCATGCTGTATTCTGCTCTTGCCGGCGTGTCGAAATTCCATAATTGAAGCAAGAGCCATTCCATGTCATCATTAAAGCCTTGATATTACAGATAATCTGACCATAAAGCACTGTGGTAAAAGTGCCACCCGGCTGAGCTGGATACGCAGCAGTAAAACAGCGCAGCATCTGTAACTGCTTAATAAAATATACAAATGAGCCTGACAGCAGTTGTAAAAATTTCCATCGGCGTGTCACTGTGGTCCCTGCCGGGTCGTGCCCTCGCCCGCTGCCAAGCTCCTCCAGCTGCTCTCAGCAGGCGAGAGCAAGACTCCCCTCCTCTTTCTCCTCCCCCTTTCTCTCGCTCTCTCTCTATCTCCTCTCCTCACCTCACCTCCAAGTGCCAGCATATCTCTCTCTTAATAGGGACCATCAGTTCACGGGGGCCGAGAGCTAACCCACAGCATAATTAGGATAATGATAATATTGATCAGATGGGGAGCAGCACCGCGGGGCAAGAGATGCACAATCAATTACACATTGGCATTTCGAATGAATTGACTGAGTGACAGTCTATTTTTCTCTCAGTGGCTGGATGGGAGTCTTTTCACCCAACCCCTCGCTTACTGTCTTAGAGGGGATCCCAACTCTGACGGAGGCAGCATCTCCTGCGGGGACCTTTAAACCTATGTCATTATCGCAACGAAAGAAAAAAGTTCAGAGATTTACACGGCTGTGACAGGATCTGTATATAGTGTTTAGTACAAGTTCTTCAGTGAAGAGCAGCTGTATATTTTTTTTTTCCAAAGGGTATAATGGCACAGTAAGAGCTTGTACACGGTGAGGAACAGCCTGGAATTACCAGCCTTAGGAGGTCAAATTAAGAGCAAAATGATCCATCAATTAGACAGCAGCAGGCCTGTAAGTGTAGCTGCTACAGCTGCTGCTGCCTCAACAAGACGACAGCTTACCATTAGCGCCGGTCACACATGGCTCCTATGCAGTGTGGTCACGACACATCACACAGTATCAGATGTGATTAATTAACTGAAGTAGCGTCATCTGTGGTGATGCTTTCAAAAAAACAAAAAAACACAGTACATCCGAGATGAAATCTGTCTTTCATGACTTTTTTTTTTTTTCCATTCCACTCACATTTTCTCAACTTCAGCATCCACTGAGTTGTCTTTTCATGTGTTCTTCCAACATGCCATTCGTTGACTCACTTTGCTCTGAAGCAGCTTGCCCCTCAGGACCTCAGCGCTCTGATCATCGCTCTAAACATAACAAACATCAGCCCTTCAGTCATCGAATCACAGTGCTGGCTCTATGGCTCCATCCACACATGTAGACTCTTCAGAAAACAGGGCTACTACGCCTCTGTAGCCTGATGACTTGTGTCTTTTAGTTTTACTTTGGCTCGCCACTTAATTAGTAGGATTACTGCTTCACAGGACCAGTAGTATTAGAAAGGGGGTGTTTAATTCCCAGGAAACCGTTAACAGATATTACCCACATGTTCTGTTGCGGGGAATACATAGATGCTGCAGAAAGAAAGAAATGCCTTTTCTTATCATGAATTGCCAAATTATGCAAACATATCCACTGCATTTCCTCATCCTAAAACTTCAAATGTGTGCCAGATTCTTTGAAAATTTAAGATTTCTTATATAAATGTGTTAATTTTCAGGAAATACTGATCAGTGGGAAGAAATATTTGATTATCTGATGTATAATCTTGTCAGAGGACGGTCGGAGGCTGTAATGATGTAGAATAGGGTTTTCCAGTCAAAGGTTAGCTTTCATATATATTTGCCAGAAGACAGCTTCCTTTCCCCTGGTGAGTTACTGTTAGTTTCCTCTCTCCTGTCAGGGCCCAGCAGCTTTAGGAAGCTGTGATATATGCTCTCCTTTCCCGGGGCCATACAGGGCCTTATAAACCCACTCAAAAATCTTTTCTTATGGGATTTCTACTAGAGAGTTTTTTAAATTATTAAAATCAAATTAAATTTGGCCTTCACAACAGCTTGGGTAATGCAAATTAAAGATGCCAGCTGTGGCTGAAATGTAATGAGTTTGAAAAGATGTTGAGTTAATTTCATTCTGCCAAGGAAGGGGGAGAAAAAAAATGAAATTTGATCGAACGCAATTAAAACAGTGAAGGTTTGTGGATGGAGAAGAGAGTTTCAGTGTAGTGCTAAGCCTGAATATACATATCTACTGTGAAATTTAGGAAAGGGTAATGAAATGACTGAAAGCTAATTGAGTTTAACAATTTTGAACTGACTGAAAATCCATACAAAAAAAGTCAGGAAACAGCAGCACTGATTCCAGTAGTGTTATAATTAAGCTGCATGATCAAACTAACGTTTATATTCTGCATTGTTTTTACTTTTGCATCCATTTTCTATCAGTTTTTAAAATATTTGTCATCCTACCATGGTGCCCTTTCAATCTCTGAGCATGCTCAATGGGGGCTGGGAGGGTTAAAGATTATGATTATGGTACTACTCGTATTAACAATATGATTCTTTAACTATGGTTTGAATGCTAAGGATAGTAGCTTATTATAAATATGAAATCTGTATATTATGGAAAATCAGCACAGGACCTTTCTTTGGATACATATGGGTTTAGGGTTTGAAATGGGGGAGGGGTCTTGGGGAGGGAGAGGGGTTATCGCTTTATAAAGATGTTAACTTTCTGGTTTCTCAGCACAAAGCATTCAAAAAACATATAAACAGCAGTACGGAGTCTGTGAAGAAGACTTTTCTGACATACAGGGCGCAAAAAGAGGAATCTCAGTACTATTCTTTAAACCTGGAGGAGAACATGCAGTTTTGCAGGTTGTGTTTCTTTTTCTTATTTTTTATTTAATAAAGGAGAGCGCCACCTGTTTTTGTGGCAGCGTCAGTACAGCATGGATTAACTGACAGGGAAAGCAGTATCTTTTTATAAAAAAAAACTTTAAAAAAAAAACTATGTGTTCTGTATTAGCCTGAGAAACCAAACATTTTTTCCCCTGTTGAAATTTCTTAATACTTGCTGCTTAGATTACTTCATATTAATGATTGATGATTTAATAATTTTATAATTATCGGGTCAAGTGTGTAACTTGATGTTTATTTATTTATTTATCTATTTATTTTATTTATTTATTTATGATTTGTTTAGCCACTTTTCTTTTCTTTTCTTTAATGGTTATGGTAAGATAAAGATATGTATCAAAAAGAAACGCTTATTGGGGCTTTTCTCTCTTTCTCTCCTTTTTTTCCAATTTTACAATAAAAATTCAAACTGGATGTTTTTTTTGTTTCTCACAGTTATATTGAATGAAATGCTGAACCACGGTGCAAAGAGAGGGGGAGTTGTTGCACAAGGATTTACTCCCCTTGGCATCTTCAAGGACCATGAAGAGTTCACCACCTGTCTGTTACTGATGCCTCTTAAGTGATGAAACTGTGGCGATAAGGTCACCGCCCCTTTAATGGATAACTAGGTTACTGTTGCACGTCCACAGCCTGAACTTTTTTAAACATTTTGTTTACATATCTCTCTAACACTAGGCAGGATTCATCATAAAACACTGGAAGCTTTAGGAGAAGAAATGTACCCATTTCATACTCGTATGGGAATCCACCGTTGCAGTATGTAGGATGATTTGGATTATCTGTCAATGTGGAGACTGGAGGCTTTACCAGCCAGCAGGTCACCTGATGCTGCTCTGCTGCAGGGGAGACACACTACTACTACTGAAATATGTGTCAGGACATAAGGCATGGGGACAGGATCCAAAAACAAAACTATGTCACATAAACATCACACAGTCAGGAGGCATCACGGATCATTGAAGAGCTGTAAGAGGAAGATGGGCGAACAAATAACATTAAGGTTTTGACAAGCAGGAGGCAGTAAACTGAAAATAAGGGAGGCATCACTAACAGCAGCAGCGCTTTGATGCCACAAGCCAAAATGTGATGCAACATCTGTTGACAGTTGACTTGCCCGTCCACCTTGTAATCATCATCTTCTTACATCACAAGTAGCTGTAGCAGCAGCATCAGCAGCAGTACAGCTGAGACACCACATTCACATTTTGAAGAGGAGCGACGGATACGAGAGTGAGAGGAAAAAAAAAAAAAAAAGAATGGGAGGGACAAAAAAGTAGAGGCACTGGCTCATGAAATAAATTGTCCCAATTACAATAAAGTGTGGCTCTTGGTCAGTGTGCACGGCAGGCAGTTCATCTTTATTACAATCAGTTAATGAAAATCAATCCCCCTCCTGATAAACTCTTATCTCCACGGCCTTTGCTCGCCCCTCGTGCGGGGAGATAATAAATTAGGGTAATATTGGCTTTGATGAGGGAGTGAATTGCAAATTATTGTAACTTTCCAAGATTTATGATGCAGATGCTTAATTTCCGAGCTGGGTTTTTCAGGGCGTCAGGGTGCTGGGGGGCCATTTGTTAAAAGTTTGGTGACACAGACTCGTTAATAAAAATACACACTCAGACAACCAGGTGTTCTCTACTGTTACAGTAGCAGAGAAAGCACTGCTGAAATGGCAGGAACTCCTGGCTTGTAGGATTCACAGGCTGTATTTTCCTCACGTGATATTTTACCTATAACAGAAAACCCATATTGAGATGCAGAAACCCAGGGGATACAACGTGTTTACTAAAGTAGGACTGCCAATCGGACGGTAGTATCCCCCACCCCCCCCAAGAATCTCTATCACCCAAGCCAGGAGCCTGTGATTTGATATGTAGGTCAATACCCATTCTGGAGTGAGCCAGTGGGTGAGATATGTCTAGTTGCTCGCTGTCACTCTGATTATTGAGGAGACACAGAAAGATTGAGTTGGTCAGGTATGAGAGAGCCTGCGGTATGAGATAGCTGTATAATCGCTGCGACTAGAGCAGTCTGAAAACCACACACACACACACACACACACACACACACACACACACAAATGACTAACTTCTTGCTCTTTGTTCTGCAGCAGTGACCCATGTAACAGGGTGTTAATGTATGTGTATGTTGAACGTCTTCTACCCGCTGCAACAATCAGACTCTGAGTGCATCATTAAGCAAAAATGCTTCTGCGAGAAGGGGGTTAAGGGGGTCTTATGAGTCGTCAGGAAACTGAAGGAGTGATGCAAAGGTGATCGTTTAAAAAGGAGCCACACAATCTCAGAAGAGCAGAGCTGAATGAGTTTACGGCCTCGTGGCCGGTTCGAACATCACATGCATCATTTAGCATCAATAAATCCAGGCTGAACAGCTGAAATTGCAACAAAAGATCCCCGTTTGAGACTCTTGCAAGATGTTTTGCACTCATTTCATCCTCTAGATGATCTTTTATTAACGTCATTATCATGTAATAGCTGAAAATCATCTCTAACTTGAGGCACGGCGCCTTAAATATCAATATCAAAGTAATTTTAAAGCACCCTGACGCTCCGAGCACTTGATCATCTGATACAAAAGTCTCTCCTCATCAAGGCCACCTCATTTAAGTCTTAAGGAACATCTTGTATTAAGACAGCCATCAATCTATCCATTATCAATCAAGGAGAGGACTCACACACCACTATCTATTTATCTTGCCAAGTGCTCTATTAATATCAAATTAATTTCCCCATTGAGAGTATCAATCACTCAAGTAGTTTTTTTCTCAACTCATTAGCTTGGTAATTGTCCTTGTTTACAGGGAAAAGTCAAGACAGGACGGCTGAAAGAGGAGTGGACGAGCAGTCTACACAGGCGCGAGCAGTTTCCTGCAAACCTGTGCTGCTACATCCTCCCTGCTAATAAACATGGACGGGACTCCTTCAGACTGTCGAGCGTTGACCTCGGAAGATTTGACATATTCTTCATTTCCATTTTATTTTAAAGAAAGTTTTCAATGTCAATCTACTTGCTTAATAAAAAATAAATAAATAAATAAAATAAATAAATAAAAAAAGGAGCTCCCAAATTTTTAGATGTTCTGAAGTTGTCAAGAATCTCACCGTCTTTGAGCAGACTGAGAGGGCGCTCTCACATGGGGTTATTATATAAGGCTTGTGCTACCTGACAAGACCTGTCAGATGGCTGCATCTCAACAGATGACATCAATCAAGACGAGGCCGGAAGCGTTTTAGCTTTGTTTCAGATTATGAAGCAAACGGAAGGACGCGCAAACACGGTTTACATGTCAGCAGCTCAGTTTACAGCTCGACGATTAAAGTCCTCTATTCAGATAATAGATGAAGTAAGAGAAGCCCAGTGGTGGAAGAAGTACAACAATGTAAAAAATACTCGATTACAAGTCCTGCATTCAAATTCCAACTACTGCAATATGTAATTAAAGTATTAAAAGTGCTTTTTCTGCAGTACGACGTCCCCTGTGACTGATGTATTAATATATATGACATGATTAAATTGTTGTGTAAGCAACTTTTTTGCTGGTGTAGTGTTAACTTTATATACAGGGAGGTAGTTTAGTCTTGTGGTTCAGGCCCCTCCACAGGGTCACAACAAATCTGGGGCATTGTGAGTTGATGAATAGGACAGAAAAGAAGAAATTTATCCTTGTTTATTGGACCTTTCTCTAATATTTGCTTTATTAAATTGGGGTTTGAGTATAATAGGGCATCCTAGTAGTCGCTGCCTTTTTGAAAGGGGTCGTAATATTTGGAAACGACTGATGATTGGCTCTGTGTTTAGTCATAATATCTAGAGTATGTTCGTGGTTTAAAAAGTACAATATCTGCTTCTGAGATGCAGCATAGTAACAGTATAAAGTGGCATGAAATGGGATGACTTAAGCCCATCAACATTGTAAGTAGTTAGTTACTTTCCACCAGCCTCCTCCAGACAGCTCTGCGAGAGTTTTAACCCCTCTTCATCCCTCTCCATCGCTCTCCTCTCCTCCTTATATTAAGCTTGAGGTGATGAAGTCACCCAAGGAAGACTTGATTCAGGCCAGGAAGGTGCTTCACATATAATGGGTGAAAATGGTGACACGTTTCACTGCCCAGCTCCTTGTCGACTCACCGTGGTGTCTTTATATGAAGAAATGGGACACGGAGAGATTAAGTATGATTGGACGTGTGACGAAACACGCCGTCACTCACTAATGTAAGGACGAAGATACTTTGAACTTCATTCAAGATTCTAAATTAAATCTACTAATTACAGAGCATTAATTCTTAATGTCCTCACGAGGAGCGTGCAGGAGATTTTTTTTTAAATTGCATTTCTGATGCCGATAGAACCTGATCACATCCCTCTCTCTCTCTAATCACAGCACTCATTGTTCACGTATAGTGCAAATATCAGCAATGTGTGTGTGTGTTGACTTTAACCTGGTGTTAACCACAGACTAAATCCTATTTGGAGCCATGCAGCGCTCTGGCAGACAAAAGCAAAGCCAGCAGCCAGCTCAGCACTCAGAGGTAACATTTACACAGGGGACTGAGAACATACTGTGGATCCCTACAGCTACACAGCCAGCTTGTCAAAACTGTCTCTATACTACGAGCTGTCAGGCCTTATGGACTGAGGACCCCACCAGGACACAGGTGGTATTACAAAGTACACAGTCATGAAAAGGTAAATGAGCTTTCCTATTAATGTTCATATGGTTGATTACACTATAATCTACCGTGTCCACAGGTACAAGAGTGACAAAAAAAACAGACTTTGATCCGGAGTGTCCAACACTTTAATACAGAAAATTTCATATACAACACAAACATATTAGTTTTCTTACAATGTCTCAAAATAACCTACTGAGCACAACAAATGTAAAACATATTACAGTTAAAACATCTATACACAGGCAAATGTACACAATATAAAACACATATATACACTCTTTTAATATATTATTATATAAAGATTTTTTTTTTTAAACCTTTAAAACTGGAAGCCAAACAAGCTTGAAGAGGGAGTGTTTCACAGAAGATGAGAACCGAGAGAACTGTTGAATATCAAACTGACACATCATATATTATGGATAGGTAGTTTTTACATACAGTTGTTGGATCCTGTGTATTTAACATGCCAATTTCTGAAACAACAGTCGAAGCAGAACAAAGAAATAACATTTAAATACACAAAACTTTGCTGTTAAAAACCGTTAAGTGCTACTGAAATTAACTGGATTATAACAGGATCTAGAAGCCACGTCGCTCTGCACACAAACAGCTTACACACAGTGTGGAGTTATATTCTGCAGCTTCATACATGGCGGAGTGTCTGGAGGCTGTGCATGTTCTCAGTCAAAATGAAATATTTACAATAAACTTGTTTTTGTTCGGAGCTGCCTCGATGTCAGCACGTACCAACTTTAACCGATCCGACCGCTCTAAACCCAATTTATAACGAGCGCGTTGACCTCAAGCCACGGGATCTTTGAAATGATGCGACCTCATGCAGGAATCCACAAAAAAAATGTAAAGTGGGAAAGAAATTGCATCTTTTATGATAGTGAAATCCTTCAAATGACAAAAACAGAAAAAAAGATCACAACATTCACAAATCCCCCCGCCCCTGCCCTCCCCTCAAAAAAAAAAAAAAGAAATTACAAATACATATGTCTGAGCTCTAGTCACTCTTTCCTCAAGCTGGTGATGCTTCCACGTTCTGTTTGTCTCCACGTTTCTCCGTTTAAAAATCATTTATATTTATTTATTTTTTTCACAAAAGCAGCAGAACGAGGAGTAGGAGTGAGAGCAGGGAGCTGTTGGCAGCTGCTGCTGCTGCTGCTGCATGTGACACCCCTCGGTTGGAAAGACGAGGAGTCCTCGGGGAGTTCTGCTTCAGTTTACTCGGCGGCAGCGCCTTTAAGTCCTCCAGAGCGCCGTAGGCTGCCATGGAGAACTCGGGGTCTCCTGTGGTCAGCAAGTCAAACACGCAGGACTGAAAGTACACGTCCTCCACCTGCAGAGTCTCTCTACACTTGGCTGTGGCTCTCTCCACTGTGTAGACCTGGTGAGGGGGCCGCAGAGGACCCAGCTCTGTGCTGGTGCCCTGCACGCGGGGCTGCTGGCTCTGACGGCCCAGCGTGTGCTCTTTGATGAGCTCATTGCGTGGACAGCCGTGCAGGCACAGCTGCAGACCGCCATTGTCCTCCGAGAAGTCCAGGGTGTCCTCCGGCATGCGGATGGCAAAGGTCAGGTAGCTGCCCACACGCCGGACGATGATTGAAGTGCCGATGTAACGGGCCTGTATCTTCACCTGCCGGCCCACCCCAGAGCCGCCGCGCTCCACGATGGTCAGGCTGCCGCTCTCGCCGCCACTGCGGGTCCCGTCCTGAAAGGCCAGCGGCAGATCGTCTGTGGTGGCCTGGTACACCTTCTGATCTGTACAGCCGTGGTAGGACTTGAAGATCACTGTGATCTGAAATAAGAGGAAAAGATGAGCTCAGTAACATTTAAAATACTAAATTCACTTCATCACGTAACAGCTTGTTGAATATTATGTGAATCAGCTGAAAGAGCTACTAGGTAATACCATGTGAAGCCACACGGTGGCAGCAGGAAGCTGCTGTAGAAGGTGTTCATGGTTCAGACAGGCCGTTTAAAAGAGTGACAGCGATTTTCTCCCTCGTGCCAACTCATAACTACTGCAAAATGTTCAGAGGACTGCTGTCATTCAAACAAAACCACTGTGTGGTCCTCACCATCACCAATCCTTTGTTACCTAAAACAAGTCACTGACACTAAAGCGAGAACTGCACACGCGACACGCTTTCAGCCTCAGAGTCTCCGTGCATCGCCCAACACTTCACCTACGCTGGCACTGCTTGTGCTTACTCAGTGACTGACTGTGATTTGTATTCCAGCTGAGCTTTGAAAAATTGGGGCCTAACCTCTGTTTCTTCAAAGTATCTTGACAAAGCGGTGGCTGTGGTTAAGTTTACACTTACGGGGGATACTGTATTTGATGGATGATTTCCTGCCTTAAGTCTGGCAGCTGAAAACAACTCCAAAAAAGCACGATGGGGGTATGCGGGTGCTGGCACAGACAATACCCACGCTACAGGGTTTGCATTCGGCTTACGCTACCCAGAACTCAGCTGCAAAGCTGCCCGTTTAATTAACAGCATCGACCCAAAAAAAAAAAAAAAAAGAAAACGCTCGCTGCCGTCCAATTATTCCTTTATTTTTCCACATTATTCCATATTTACACAAAAAGCAGCCAGTTAATTATTTGACCAGAGGGGTGAAAAAAACATTCCAGATCGTGGCGGTGGAGGAAAATGTTTGAGTGAGCGTTAATCACTACCATATGACCACCCATGTGTTAAAGGTAGAGCGCTCAAGCATGTCTGTGATTCAACACCGCTGAAGGACTCCCCTCCTCTCTCTTTTCCCCTCACAGATCTGAGGGAGCTCCAAGACAAGAGGAATGCTGGAGGCTCGAGAGGCACCGTGGAATGACGATTAACTTCACATGTTTGATACTTTATGGCAATGCTTTAGCCAGCACTGAGAAACAGCCTGCCCATATATACATATATGCCATTAGTTTCAAACTCATGTTCACTTTTAATACGGGAGGTGGCTGTCGTGAGAAAAGTGCCCCAGCAAGGTGTCGTAAAGTAAATCTGAGGAGACTGTGATTTGTTTTTTTGTAGATTTTTCTTTGATCGTTTTCTCATGAGATCTCGACGATTTACATATTCAGGCCTCTGAAATCTATTTTAAATGAAGTTAAAATCAAAGCTTAAACACATATGTGAAATGTTAGAGGGTCTGCAAGTAGACACTGCTTTGTTTTTTAAGGAGTCACATGTCAAAGAGTTGGGAATCACTGCTCTAAACCAAGGCTGCAACTAATGATTTTCAAAGTCGATCAGTCTGCTCATTAGTTCAATAATTTGATTTGTCGATTTCTTAAAAATTGAAAATATGGCCTTTCATACGCGATGTCTTCACTTTCAGTACTTCGTCCAAAACCCTATGATTCCTCACACACTGTCACACATGGAAAGGAAAATGTTTTTCTTTCTTCTATCGATTGATCAAGTATTCGTCGCGGCTCCACTCTGAGTGCATCCTTACCTTGCTGGTCGCCGTGGCGCTGGAGCCGAGGACAACGGGCACGTTGGTCACCTGCACAGACAGGAAGCGGTTGTCGATCAGAGGCCACGCCCCTTCCACCTTGCAGGTCTGAAACTCGTCTCGGAAAGTCCGTAGGTGCGGGTCTCCGAATAATCCACAGTGGGCGTATTTCTTCTGCTGACCCGCCGACCCCGACATGAGGACCCGATTCTCGTAGTCGCACAGCTCCGACACGGCCGGGCGAGACGTACTGGGTACCTTGGCGGAGGAGGTGGGCCCGTCGCTGGAGCAGTTATGCTGTGAGAATAACTCCTTAATGCGGAAGACGGCCGAGTGGTAGACCAGGTCGCCCCTACAGCTGCGCGCCTGACGCCTGGTGCACAGGGCGTAGGCCCGCAAGGCAATGCAGTAGTCCACATCGAGAGCTGCGTCCTCCTGCAGACCACTAGAGGGTGAGGTAGAAGCCACATACTCCGCATTGCAGCGCTGGATCCGACACTGCTGGCAGTGAGCTGGAAAACAAAAACGATAACCATCAACACTTTGTACTGTTATATCATTAATGCACATTTATACCTGTGACAATGCTCATCAGAAACCTTCCTTCATACAAAAATCATGCAGACTAGATCCTCCAATCTGAACAAAAAAAGATTGTTTCCTCCGAATAACAATCCTAAAATCCATCATGACATTTACGTACGCATTACCTCAGCACAGAACACGAGGCAGCAGAGTCAAAACTTTTCCACTATCAAGTTTAGCTCAATCAGGAGAGCCATTAAAACCCGAATGCGTGAGCTCACGAGGCCACGGTCCCACACTGTGCTCTCAGAGTCAGTCAAAACTTATTTCCCCCAACTAGCCTCCACAGAAATAGCATGTAGCCTCCGTGTAGGAGGAAACCAACCTGTGTTAGTTTGCCTGAGGGTGCTGAATGTGGTTTGGCTGTTGCTGAGGTAATTGAAGTCCATTAAGCTACACTGCATGGCACGGCAGGGCTCTGGGTATGGGGGCTGCTGACTTGAAGAGGAATATCACAAAGAGTCACACTTGTTCGGGGTCTGAACTGAAAGCTTGGGAGTGAGGATGGGGGCAGCACGTCTCAGCGTGTGATATTTAGGTGGTATTGACTAAATTCATGACTTCCTGTTAAGTTATAACTCACAAGTGGGAAATCTATTATCAAGGAAAACAAAGAGCGGCAACTGTTTGTGTGGGAAGTTTAAAAAAAGCGGATATTCATCAAGTTCATTTCAAGCGTCGTGTTACTTTTTAGGTGGGAGGTCTCATATGCCGTCTGGGATATTAACTCCTGCTGTATTATGGATGTGTTTTGTAGATCAGCATCCACAACACATACATCACTTTTGCTGCAGAACCCGGATCAGTTGCATCACACCGCATCTCCTGTTGCAACAGAATAATCTCCTTGTTTACTTGCAAAGCTCCATCTAATCTCCACCAACAGCACGGACGGAGACGACGAGATAAGCACGGAGATTTCACACCAGTGCACGAGAACGTTTTTATTTGCACCATTTCTTTCCCCTTTCTGCATGCATCCGACACGCCGAAGAAGGGGGCACGACAGATGATTAATGCACCTCGCAGTCGCTGCACTTCAACGCGAGCTCCGATAAAAACCGAGATTCGAGAGGTCAAGTCGGAGCCATTCTGCATCCCTCCTCTGATTTCCAACAGGCCTTCTTCTTCTTCTTCTTCTTCTTCTTCTTCGCCGCCGTCACACAAGCTCTGCTGTGATTGACACTTTTTGACAATCGCTGCTCACGCAGACATCAACAACCACACAATCTCCCTTAAGGGTCTTTACGCTCCGGCACTTTGCAGGCTACCAACAAGTGTGAGGACCGAGTGGAGGGGAAAGATGACAAACACAAAACGCATTTATATTAAGATATTACAGATTAGTGGACGCTGCTTTCTAAGCGGCTTTAGGCTGCAGAATAATAAGAGATGATCAATATTTTCACTAACATGAGTGCCAGACGTCAAAATTAGTGTGAAACAAGGCTGACAACACCTTTAAATGATGATAAACACTCAATTTGTTACAAAAAAACAACCAATATTTAGGACAGAGCTGGGCACAGTTATGTTTTAAATATTTACTCCATGATTTTACTCAAGTTTAAACCAACTATTTTAACAATAATAACTTTTAGGTGCTACATCCAGTAACTAAACAGGAACTTAAAGTGGTCTTTAGATATGAAGCTGGATAATAATTCAATATTAGTTAATTTATTACAAATATTTAGACATAAATCTTTGTTATAGTCTTGTGTCATGCCTTGCAACTTTAATCTTGGCTCATTTTGAGCATCATATTAAAGTAATTAATTAATCATCAGTATATTATTAAAGTGCACATTTGCAGGAGCTTTTAAAGTGTCTGATGTGTTTGGTTTGTGTCTGATGTGTTTGGTTTGTGTCTGTGGCTGCAGCACGACCAGAGGCCAGAAAGTTGGACCCCCATGCATGGTGGCTAACAAAGTTAATAAATGAAGCATGAATAGAGGAGGGGGGACAGGACGGTGCTGTTAGCTCCCCCACAACTAAAAAACACCTAAAACTGCTGGTTAAAGTCAGACTCGTGGCTCCAGTGTTAGTAAAACCGTCTTGTTTCGGTTTTCTGGTTTTAAACAAACAAACTTTCTCGGGTCTGTTCAGGCTAGTGAGCTATCATGCTAACGGTGCTAACGCGTAACTTTCACGCAAAAACTTCCGTGGAAAAAAACGCAACAAAGGCGGCGCTCATGTGCCTGCGTGACACCGTGACCGTGAAGCTGCGTGTGTTAACTTGTTTGGTGTCGTTGTTCCGATTCAAATCGGTTAAAAATAAGGTTTAAAAAAGAAAGAAAGAAAAGAAGTGAGGTGGGTTAACTCGTGCTGCTCGGCTAGCCTGAGCGGAGTGTGGCAGCAGCAAGAAGAAGCGACTTTACTTCACTTTGTCCGCTAAACTTTTAAAAACAAACTTTATTTCCCGACACAAAACACTTCAAACTTTTTATTTGCGGTGTTTAAAAGTGTTAAAAAGTCAAAGCACGGGCACACACAACGCCAACGGCTGGAAAAAGACGAACAACAACAACAACAAAAAAAAGTTTCCATCTCCAGGAGAAGGAGGAGAAGAGGGAGAGAGGGTTTCCTCACATGCAGGAGAAGAGTGGAGGAGCTCGGATTGAAGAGAGAGGAAAGAGAGGGAGGAGGTGAAACAAAAAATACAAACTTACCTGCTCGAAACAGCAGCGAAAGTAAAACCATCGTCAACGTTACACAGTCCCAAAGCTGCCGCTTAGCCGTGATTTGTGGTCCGCTTCTCCCCATGCCAATCCATTCACTTAGAATGGAGTTCCTCGACTGCTGCGCATCGACGCGGTGGCTGCGGGAAATCAGACAAAAAATCGTCTCCGCTTCCCAAAGCGCTGTCATTCAAAAAAAGAAAAGAGGAGGGGGGGGGGGCCCTGTCTTCAGGGCGGCTCTTAACGAGGGAGGGGTCTAAAACAAAAAAAACAAAAAAAAAAAAAAAAAAAAAAAAAAAAAAAAACGGAGGAGGGGGGCAGAGGTGATTGCTGGCCAATGAAATACTAATTATTCACTAACCGCTTGATATTTACATGTAGCTGCAATTACTGTGAGGAGAAGTGAGATTATAATTACCCTGATTAGAATTAGAGAGTCACATGGTGCTGTTGTAACACTATTACAACTATATCTATCTTTTTCTCACATTGCAAAACTTTTAAAGTTTGCACTACAAAGCCAAACAGGGACAACTGTGTCCTCCTGGACTCCCACCACCTCCTCCACCTCCTGAAGACAAATGTTTGTGTGTTTTCAGCATTAAGCTGAAGGATTCCCCCCCACCTGTTGTTTTCTCACTCCAGACTTAGCGCCTGAATAATAATAAAGAGTTTGACTGACAATTGTGTGTGTGCAAACTAACAGATTACAGCTTGCTTAGTTTATCGAGTAAATATTTTAGAGAGGGATATAGTTGTGTGCTCACCCTTTTTTTTTATATTTGAGGTCATTTTGTTGGCTGCCCCCCCCCCCCAAAAAAAAAACACAGACACTCTTTGTTTTTGTCACTTTTGTCACACGCACAGAAAATAACTCTAACTCAATTATTTTCTCTCAGCAAATCTTGGTGTGCTATTCATTTTTCCATTACATTTTCAGTTAGCAACTTGTAAGTTACTCTTTTCCTTTTGTGGCCAACTTTCCATCTCTCTCTCTCTCTCTCTCCCTCTTTCTCTCTCCTTCAACGACACTCCGTCTTTCATTTGCACAGCTGCTGTGAGGGCCGAACCATCTGCAAGCCACATAGACTCACCAGCTTTTAGCACGAGACACACGCTGTGGGTTTTTTTGTGCTATGGGGAATATTTAATGCACCGACCGATTGCTGAATAAAAAATTAGTGTTAAGAAATTTAACAAAGGTTGCATCATTTCTAGAGTTAGATTAAAAGTTTGTGTTTTTGGTGCAGCTGCATTGTAGCTGTGGGTCTCCCTCTGCACCTCCCTCCCTGACTTTATGAGAGAGAAGTGAACCCAGACAGTTATTGGATCACTGGTTTTTCTACACACATGCAGGCTCCTCCGGCCACACAATTGTGTGATTCAGGTGGCCTGTCAGTCTTGTGAAAGGTCTTCACAGGCCCATGTTGATGTGGGGCTGATATATATAGTGGAGGGGGAAACGAAGACAGCTCAACCCAAGTGGAACGTTTGGATTGTTCTGAGCTGCCAGAAGGGCCTCTGTCACACTGGATCCAGTGTGCCAAGTCTATCCCCCCAGAGGGCTCTACCTTACTCTGTTTGTTCAGCTAATTTTGGAGGCTTGGTTGGTTGATCTGCTTTATGGCCGTGCTTTATGGCCACATTTTAAATCCCCTCAAACAGGTTACACTTCGTATTCGCTATGAAAACTTGGACACAAGGGCCTGTGACGGAGTGCAAGAGGGAGATCTGTCGATGACGTGGATATGCAGTGTGTGTGTATATAAATAAATTCCTACAGGACATGTCTCACCTGTTAGAGTGTTTGTCTTCAGGAGCAAGTGATGACATTTCCTGCGGAAGAAAACACAGTGTTTACCAGCTCAAGATGAGGAAATCAAAACATCTGCATGCCTAATATGTGCACACAAAAAATAAAAGACAACAAAATCAAAGCCATAGCTTCTCTCAGTAAGCTGCTGTCTACTAAATGAGCTGAGGGACTGATGACCACTGAAGCAAACAGTTAATTGATCCAGGTGGACGGTAAGGATGAATTCAGCACATGAAAGAAACTCTGAGGCTGCCTGTCAGGCTTGATGGGCGGAGAAAGACCTCTTTCTTCCCACGTTTCCTTATGAGAGTATTGCATTGCATGACCCAGCAATATGTATATGCGAGTAGCCCTAAAACAAGTTGGAGAGAGTAAGTGCGCTACAAGGGTGTATATCAGGTAAAAACAAGGCTGGTATATTTTTCCTGCTGACAGTGGACCACTTGTTCTAGTACAATAGGAAAAAAAAAAGACGAAAGAGGCAATTTCTATGGGCTGCAGAAAGAAAATGTTTTGAGTTTTGGACAAATATTAATAATTTATGACAGAGACATATACAAGAGCAGATGACCTGAAAGCAGTGCTACAGTATAAAAACTAAAGACAGCGACAGAAAGTGTAGAGAGTGAAGCGAAAGAGAGCGAGTAAGAAAGAATGGGAGAAAGGGGGGAAGGGAGAAGGAAAAGGGGGAGAAATAGAGGGAGTGAGGGATTGGGTTTCCTCTGACTGTGTGTCTGGGCAGCTCCACATGTTCCTCATTAAGGTCCTCACACTGTGGGACCAGCTCCACACCGGGATGCTTGTTTTTGTTATTAGGCCCAACGTGCTGCGGTCTGGTGGAAGCCCGAAAACAGGGCAAGTCCAGGACCATCTTGTCAGCTCGCTGTCCCTCAAACCAAGGAAAAAAACAACTGCGACCATCTCCTGTATCTGCACCACAACATGGTCAACATACAGTACTCTCTGGAAACCTGTTGGTAATGGAGTTATACATACATAAAACTGGAAAATGTATATACAGATCTAATCTGATACGCATAAATGCATGATGCGTCTGTACTGCACCGTTTTAACCCGTAAACACGAAGCTGCTCTGAACCATCTGCTCTCTCTGCATATTAACATAAATATAAACAATTTCCCGGAAATGCAATGTTGACAAAGACATATATGTTTTTAAATTACAGTTGCAGGAAATTGTTGATATGTCATGCTTCTGATTTTTGTTAAATTTCATGCCCATCTAGATTAGTCAACTGAGACACGTATCATGTTTCTTCTAGAGGCCGATAACATCACAGATTGGAATCAGAAGGAGCACGCGCCCTCTGTAGCCTCCGCTAGCACCACACGGTTGCAATATAAGAGACACACTTATTGAATTTTAAACAGGAACCAGAGCAAATTGACCGTTTTTTTTTCTTTGTGTGTGTGTGTGTGTGTGTGTGTGTTTTTCTGAAGGCCCCTGTCTGAAATGAAGTGGCCTTATAGCACAGCTGAGACTGAGAGTGAGATGGAGAGAGAGAGAGATGCAGAAAGCGAGTGTGTCTGGTTCAGGCCTCTTGCTGTTAGAGGGGATCTGTTATCTCAGCAGAGATAAGGGAAACTGTGGTGTGAGTGTATACGGGGTAGCGCTGATAGCATCTCCTCTCAAGGATCCCACTTACGGCACCCTGATTGATAGATGACAGCACACAGAGGGGGGGCTTTTGAAGTGTTTTTGTAGGTACCCCTCAATAGGTATCCATGCAGGCATCTGTTTACTGTGTTCCTTTGGATCTTTGTCTCTAAGTAAACAGGAATTATCACACATGCATGTCATGTGTGTAATAAGTCAGGGTGCTGCCCTGCCTGAAATCTTAACTTAGGAGTGTGTGAACAATGAAAGAGTAGATTTTTTATTCATTAATTTCAACATAAAAGAAATTCTTTCTTTCTAACTCTTTTTTTGTTTGTTGCTTTGGTCCTGAACCAAACTCCCTTCTTCTACCTCCCTCCTTCTTCGGAGAACAAATGTTGACACAGCGTCAAGGCCCATGCTCCTGAATAGACAGTCAACTGACAGGTAACCCTAGCTGCAGGGTCGCGGGGTCATCCGAGCCCTGATGAGGGATGATGGGTAAAATAAATGGAGAGCAGCACACAGAGGGACCTCTGATGTCCTCAGCCTAAAGGGAGAGAGTTCAGGGCCATTTGACCTCTGACCTAAACCCTGCCTGTGTTTGTGTGTATGTGTGTGTTTAGAGGGTTAAACCTCTCCCCGATCTTGAATTCTCTGATATGTTTCTGCTTTTTTTTTTCTCCCCCTGGCCAAGTCTTTTTTTTTTCCAAACAAATAAATCAAGTAGTAAAAACAGTTCAATGCATGGCGTTACTGAGCAGCCTGTGAAGGTGATTCCAATGCATAACTTTGTTTGAACATGCCTCGTCTTTCTCTTTTCATGACGACGCTCCCTTGCTTCGAGTCATCTGAACCATGATGCATTGTGGAAACAAGCAACAAATTGCTTTGTAATGACCTACGACAACTCTTTTTGCTCCTGGAAACTTAAATGTTACATCTGTACCCACCAGCTCAAAGGTTAATATTTCATATTTTTAATCACAGCGTTTCTCAACTTTAAATTTAAATGTTAAACAAATCTAATTAAAAGACTAGCTAGAACCTAAATGCAAATGAATGTTAATATTTTAGGGAAACCTTTTCTTTGTCCTTCATTTCAATAGATTTAAACAGATATTCATGGCATGCAAGGAATCATGGAAATGATGTCTCAAATCCCTCCTCAAATCTTTAGCTCGATGTGTGGCTTTTTCTCAACTGGTCTCGACCGCTTGCCCTTTACCACCTGACGGCTTGAGACTTAATCTACAGATGCATTTGTGATAAAGCGTGTCCTTCAGTTAGTCTGCAACAGTTGGTATTGTTTCTGCCCTGGCCCACCCAGACAACGGCCCTGATCCAGGAATAGATGGGAGAGACAATAACTTATGAGTGTGTAAATTTAGCCATTCTGATCTACCAAATTTTAAACCAAGAAGGCATTCGGAGAATGTTCCCTCCTGCTCGAGTTGGTCTAAGGCAGTGAAACATGGAGAAACATGGCAAGAGCGAACGCTTCTACTAATCAAGTATGATTGACTCACTGCTGTGCACTCTGAGCACAGATCTGTTAGGTGGAGAAAAGTCCACATGAAGTGCAGGGAAATTGATACGGCATTTTTTTCCCCTCCCTTTCAGCAGATGTTTCTCACATTCACATTTACGTTTAAGAAAAAGCCGATCCTTATATGGTTATATTGGATGCATGCATGTCACACTCTATAGACGATGCATTCAAAACAACCCATCGCCTGCTATGCATGTGTTGATGAGCGGCTGTATTCGACCCTCGAGTATGTTAGTGAATTACTATCTGTTAGATCTTAAGACAACAATTTACATTCAAAACCAGTCCAACAGCGTTCCTATAAACATTATGTTATCTTTGAAATTTTGAGTAGCATCTTCAGGCATTTATGAATAATACCAGAGAGGAGGGAAAAAAAGAAAGAAACTTACCTCAGATCAGTTTGTTTGTGGTATATGCTGTATTGTGAACTGCTCTAACAGGAGTTTGAATTGGCAGACGCGGTTAACCCTCGTTCCCCCTACAACTTCAGCTGGCCAACTAAGAACTTGGGCAGCTACAGGGACAGATAGCCATTGGAATCAAGGCACATGACAACAGCTGTCTGTTTCAAGAATCGGCACTTTGATTAGAGTAGGATGGTAGTGAGCGATGTGGCCTAATTCCCACATATCTGGGTAGGGCACTTCTGTGAAGAGAAGAGAGAGGGGGAAAAAAAGCGTCGAATGGAAAAAAGATTGAAGCGCAATCACATGCGTGCATATTCAGAAACACTTGCAAACACACCCACACTTATACTACACTTATGTTGCTTTTATTCATAGATATTCATAGGATAGAAAACCATGTGTCACACTTGGAAAGCTTCCCATATTCTCTCGGAGTCCATCAAACACACCGTCAGATGGATATGAGTGCAGCCGACCATTGGCCCCAGTGTAAGCTGAGCATGTGTGCAACGTGAATGAGACCTCTGTTATTATGGTTGATCCTCATCTGCTATACCCCGAGCCCCACCATCACAGTATCTATCTCTCTCCATTTGCGGCAATTCTTTCTGTGTTTTCACTTCATTTTCGTTGTTCAAACATCCGAGACACTGCTGTTTATGCTTAGTAACAATCACCAAAAACACTATGGACCCACAGCTTTACCTTCATCCAGCACTTTCATGTGGTGTCACTGTTAAAGCACGATATGAGCAGAATTCGCAAACAAGAGGGATCATGCCCCGTAATGTGTGTTTGGTTATCAGTTGGCTGCTGCAAACAGGCCGAGGAGATGTGAATGTGATTAACCTTGCCAGACTGACTCAGCGTGCTCGCTCCGGGATATAAGCATGCGTTCCCGGTGATTTATAGATGTGGAGTAGTCAGCCACAAGGCCTCAGGCTTAGGGAGGGAGAGAGAGAAAAACAACAGTACTTAATTCAAGTCTGACAAATATTCTGCAGGAAATCCATACAGACTGCTTCATCAAATCTTTCAGACCCCCTGGTTCTTCCACAGTGGTAAATTGCAACTTGTAAAGTTAAATATTCCACATTAACAAAGCTGAAAGACGAAAAAACAAACCAAAAAAAAAAAAAAACATTGTCTGCTTTAGTTTACTTTATGCAGTAATACACCATACTGTTTCTGTCTTGCCCAGACAGCATAGAAAATGCATCTTTGCAAGCTCCCTGGGAAATGCGCCTCGGAGCAGATGTGAATTTCCAATAAAAGTGATTCTTAATCCTGCATGCATTTTTCAAAGTTGTGAAATTGCAAAATACCTCATAGGCTGCACATGATTCATCCCGCATTGTTCTTTCCTCCCTCCCAGAGTTTGTTCTGTCCAATTTTTTCAGGCAAGCAGCTGTTCACGCAGACAGCTGCATCAGCCATTCATTGCAGCCGAGAGGCAATTAAAAAATCAAGCCAATGTTGTGTTTCAGTTGATCCATTTCTATTTCTACATGTAATCCCTTCTCTCATTCCTGTCCTCTCTTTTACGTACACACACACGCACACACCGGGTATCTCTTAGGCACACACACGCACACAAGCTCATGGACAGCCCCATCAAGAGGTATGATGGTAGGATGGGATGGAGATTCACTCTTTTTTTTTTTGAAAGACAAAAGCTCCAAATTGCAGTGACATGGCACCGTTGGATTTGAGGCATTATTGAGGCCAGAGCTGAGAGGAGCCATGTAATCTCCAAGACTTACTGGTCCACAGATTTTTTCCATATCTTCTTCACTGGAAGTATGCGGCCACACAAAGTCTGACTGGCGTCACGGTGGCATTCAGCGGGGAGTTAAATCGAGCTGAGGCCGTGCCTTGTGCCATAAGCACTGATGCATTCTTATAGGACCGTGCGCACGTAAACACACACATTCACACAAGAGCTTGCATGCCCAGTTGTGCTCTTTTCCTAACACACACACACACACACAAACACACACAAACACACTGTCTATGCCTCCAGTTGTTCCGTCCTCTCACGGCACACAGCAGGTGTGAGGCGGAGTGTGATAGAGCTGGGCCGGGTGGGGGTGGCTGGGTTATCTGCAGTCTTAAGAACAGCTTTTCTATTGTTTCTAATATGTGTGTGCTCTTTTGGAATTGATTTGGAAAATTTAGAGGGATTAAGCCATTGGCTATGCACTTTGGCTACCAACAGGACTCGTTTATAAAACACGATATAATCAGATTTTCCGTATGTGAAAGATTAATATTATTGTTGTCTTTAATTCTATTAACTTTTGTGGGGTATTTTTTTGACAATAGCAAACAGTGTAATCCCTCTCCTCACACAATCGTACATTCATCACCCAACATGGTGCCAAATTGGCTTCGGTATCAAAGCCGTCAGTCAGCTGCAGTCAGTCACAACGACAGCGGTGGCCTTGGGTGAAAGGACAGGCTCTTTCAGCGGGACGTTTAACAAATCAAACACATCCTCGAGCTGTTACAGTGTACTGCAGGTGAAGCAGGAGCAGAGGATGGGGTGAGGAGAGGACACCCGCTCGCTGATTTGGAATCAGAAGTTAAACTTGGATGTCAGAAAAGCTAACGTTCCTGTAGACGACTTATGTTGGGGATTAACCATTGTCCTGATTCAAACTCTGGAATTAAAACTAATCCATTACAAAGAAAGAATGTATTCAGTATAATATGACAGTAATATGATAACTTTCCAATACCTACCTAGCCTCACTGAGAAAAGAGAAGTTTTTATTTTCAAAATTGGCTAGCAGGAGTAGAACATGAAATGCTGAACAAGCAATTATTTTCCTACTCTCCAGGCAAGTAAACATCTCCAGTGCTGCCAGCTCTTATAGCTGCAACTCATTCTTAGTTCTGGAAGCAGAACGAGATCAGATTTTATATTCCATAACTTACAGTGAAATGTGCCAAGATCATCATCCATCCATGGTTCAGAATTTATTTTGCTTTGCAAGAGAACTATCAGACTTTTGGCTGGAAAAGCCAAAACCTCTCTCTTTTTTATACAGACAGCATAAACTAATGATGTTCCAGTAAAGTACCCTTCAATCAGTGATATATGGTAGATTCAAGGTAGAACAACTCACTGCCTTATTTTCTCTTCACCCTCCACAAAATAAAATGGTATTTTAATTTAAAGTTTGCTCTTCTGTTGGTTTATCTTGCTTTTCTGTTCATTATTCCTGGCAGATGCCGTCACTTTGTCAGCGCAGAGTATAATTGTCCCTAACCAAAGAGATGATTCACATGATTTATTTGTAATTGCTGGTGCACAGACAGACCATTATATACATTGAATGGCAGGTTTTAACCAGCTGTGGACTGTTTTCCACGCATACTGAATATTTTTAAAAAACACCCGTCCTATATTCTGGGAAGACGGGAAGTATAGATCATATGGGATGGTGATCTTTGACTTCCTCTGGAGAGTCTTGTCTAATGATTGCTGGGGATAAAGGGGCCATCATCTTTCCTGCTCTACCCTTCTCACTCCCCCCATATCCGAGTACTTCCTGTCTACCACATGTGTGCTACAGCAACCAGACGTCCACTGTATACTTTTTTCCTCCTTTCCTCAGTCCAGGAAGAGCGGTTGAGTGAGAGAGCTGCCAATCACAGTGTTACAGGTAAACTTATTTTGTGTGGATCCTGTTTAATATCAAATTAAACATTGGCCTTCCTGCTTCTTCTCCTCCTCTTTGTCCTGCTTCTCCGTCTCCTCCTCCTCTTCCTCCTGCTCCAGACAGGAGCATTACAGAGTAATAGCAGTCGGCTAGGAGCGCTTTTGTAATTGCCTGGGCTCATGTGCTGTGGAAAACCAGGGCAGGGGCCAGCGGCATCAAAGCCTGACTGATCATTCCTCAGCCTCCCTCCACTGAAAAGGGGGGACAGAGGAAAAGGAGGGGGGGAGAAACACAAATACAGATGGACAAACAAACCAGGGGAAGTCAAAACTGAAGCAGATGTGGTGATAGCGGTAGATGGACAGATAGACGGACGGACGGGAACAGAAGAACCTTAGCTGAACGGAATCCTACTCCTCCTCCTCCGCTGCAACACCTGTTAATATTTAAAAAACAATGGGGGTGGCACCAGCGGTAGGGATGGAAAGAAAAAAAAATCAAGAAAAACAAAAAAGTGATGTTGAGGTGACATCATGGATTATTAAGGTGGGGGTGGGTCTAATAAGGGCCTGGTTTGGCCTGGTCGGTAAAGAGGGCAGGAAACTGAGGCAGAAGCAATTTGAGAAGCTGAGGCCTCAGTCTGCAGCTGTGCACTCAGTTTTTCTCTCCCAGCTACACAGCTGCAGGATTGACAATACTGCAAGTATTTACCCATGACCTCTCCTCTACTTCACAATCCAATGCATGTTTATTTGACACATATGTTACAGAAGTATATACAGTGCATACGAATCTGCGATCCATTTTCGCATAAGCTCAAGCTTATTTTTAGTTGAAAGAAAAAAAAACTGAAATGTTTTTTGCAGGCTGAGAATAACATCTTTGTAGCTGCATGATGCAAAACTAAAGACAAAAATACGTCAAATATTGTTTAAAGCCTTTTGAAAGTTGTGCTTGGCATCTTTTTCCAGAGCAGCTTGAGTCAGTGGAGCAGCTTACTTCTTATTCATGTCATGTGTTTTTCCATGGAGACATTATAACATGAGCAGCACTAACATGGAAAACACGCAGTCATCTCAGCAGATGTTGTCCAGAGCGCAGAGATTAGTAAGGGCTACAGTAAAACAATGAGGTGAGGATTTATAAGACACTGCTGCGTGATGCTGCTGCACCACACACTGTGATCAGTCACATACCGACAAAAAAGATCTTTGCAGATTGTGATGCTCCACTTTTGAACTACTAATCATGTGCGTGTGTGTGCGTGTGGAGGCGCTTGTGCTACATCGTGCCAAACACAAAGAATTTATCTCTAGGATCTTTTTATTGACTGTGTTTAAAGTTGCCAGATTGTGAGCAGCTTTCCCCTTTGAAAAGATGTGCTGCTTGCAGTGTCACAGCACTGCATTCATCTTTGCAGACGCCTCAATTACAACCCACTGATACCCTTAAAGTCGGAGAGGAGCTCAGGAATGCTCTGGCGGGACTACTGCCAAGCATCACTACAAACACCATCAGCTCCTAGCTCCCCACAGAGAGAGAGAGAGAGAGAGAGAGAGAGAGAGAGAGAGAGAGATGAACCTCAGTATGTTTGCAGACCAAACCAGGAGAGAGGAGGAGGAAGAGGAGGAGGGGATAATATGTGGCACCATTCTGAGAGCTGAGCCCTCCGCCACGGCGCTTTTGTTGCCAGATCACAACCAGATGTGCCAAGTGTGTCCAAACAGGAATGACTGTGTGAAGGCAATTTTCAGCAATTTGTCAGATTTTAGAGTTGCCCCCACACCCCCCTCTCTTTCTCCCCGCCCCAAGCCTCCTGAAAGACAAATACAAACGTTAGAGGAGCACAACAATCATTTCAAACTGCCTCCCATGAATGCTCGCTGCACTCTTAGCCTCCAGCGCAGTCATGTGATGAGAGATATACAGTATAACAGCAGAACGCACAGGGGCAAGACAAGGCCTGTAGTATTGACAAATAACCACCCACCTAACTTTCATGCATCAGCATTACTGAATCTAGCGATCCGAATGCACAGTGCATTTATTTACTCTTTGCTTGTAGAGTCAAAATCCCTGACAACGTTCACACACCCTGAATCCATCATCTTAACTCACTCTGGACGGCGCAACCAAAACAAAGAGAGAGAGATAAATAGAAAAAAGGTTGTTAATCTTTCTCCTGACACCTCATAAATTACAGCTTCACTCTCAAGGTTACGCAACCAGTTTAGAACAACTATTCTCACTGCTCGACTCCACTTCTTTCGACTTTTTCTACACACATTAAGAAATAAAAACAAAAGCAATTAAAGAGTAATGACAATGATTTTACTAATTAAAGCCTGTTTACAGGCCTTGGAGAGTATTACTGCAAAGAATCCTATAAAGCCTTTTGTGGCTGCAGAGGGAGCTGCGCGAAGATCTGATACAATACCTCACATGATGTCACTTGAGTCAGCATCCGATGGGCCTGAGGACTACATATTTAAAAAAAAACGAAAATGTGCGGAGATAGAATAGCATAAGGTGATAGCTGAACAGTTTGTGAATCATGTAGGCACCAGGTTTAGACAAGGAAGAGGAATGCATGGACACCTCTGGCTCTGCTGAATAATTTTTAATAAAATATTTAAAAACTGTTGTGCAATGCTAAATCAGTGGAGTACTCTTTTAAGTCTCCTAACAATAATCACTTTCCTAGACACTGGGGAATAAAAGTATGATCTGTCTCGCTGCCTCTACCTTATTTTTGTCTCTCTTAATGGGAAATTGAGGGCAGTGTCTCGTCTTTATGGCAGCCATGAAATGTGTCAGCTCAAGGGATCGGAGAAAGGTAGCGGGGGTAGAGGTCGGTCGTGACTGGTGGTAGGCTAGACACAATCATACACCTCACTCCTCTTCGCTCTATCTAAAAAAACCTGCACAAACAACACGGTCCCCAGCTGTCACCTGGGAAGAGGATCGTGAACCTGTGGCTGGCAGCCCCCTTTGGGTGCCGCTCTGTTGTTCCGCCCCTCTTGACATTACCAGAATAAGCCGAAAGAAATTCCTTTTGTGCCCTCGCATGCCATTGCATGCAAGCAGGCAATTCACTGACAGAGGTGAGGAGGTATGGTCTGATGAGGCTCACAACTGCATTTTTGTCTCAGGGTGGTGGTCACAGAGCAAACAAAGAGCATCAGACAAGAGCTGATTCTGTTAAGATCACTGTGACAGGACACATGACACTCTTAGATGCTAATAAGCAAACACGTGGAGGTGGTTGGAAGCTCCTATACAGCTACATCTTTGTTGTGTCGTATGTGAATTCTTGGTTGTTTTCTTGCTGCAAGATTTTTTTTTATTTTTTTTTGAAAGGATCCCACCCACCGAGACCTTACTCTCTCCCTTTCCTTGAGTCACACTTTTGGAAGGCAACAAGTCTGAATCGTGGGACCAATGAAAGGGACAATTGTGGGTGGGTTTGCATAACGTTGCTGTCAGTCATGTGTCTTGTTACTCCGTCAGAGAGCTCAAATTCACCACTAATGCCTGTTTTAATTTGTTGCCTCATTGCTCTGGAATCCGGGATAAATTGCCAGCGTTGTTCATCTAGGTAGTCTTGCTAGGAAAGTTAGTGAGTGTTTACCATTTTTATTAGAGCTTGTTGTTCTGGCTTACATAACAGAAGGAATTTTGCTTATGCTCGAGGAAAAAAGGAATGTCTGACTACTCAACCGCTCCACATTTCAACATACTTACATTTGCAATACACTGTATATACTGTACTCCCCATTTGGAAATGTATCTGTATGTAATTAAATCAGTGTTGAAATTTATCGTTTTGGCGAAAAATGAGCAAAATTCAGCACATGTGGGCTCGACCTTTGATCAAAACTAAAATTGCCAGATAGAAAGACGCTCTGGCTGTTGCGGCGTAGACTGTCATAACCCAGAAATCGAGTCAATTCCAGCCAGTAAAATTGTAAAGTTGTGGGTTTTCCCTCTTTGGGGTGTGTGTCTAGCATTACAGCTGAAAGATGGACAGCAGCACAGTTTACTTACAGGAATCTGTGTGGGTGTGAGAATGGGTGCACATGAACATACTGCACACGTTTTTTTTTTCTTAAGAGAGAGGAGAGGTGCTTTTTTTTCCTTTTTCTTTTTCATGTTTGGGTTTGTATGTGTGTGTATGTGTGCGATGCTTGTGGTTGATCTGACTTATGTGTGGTGCTCTCATATGTTTGTGTGTTTATATCATTGTGTCATGAGGGAATCATTTTTTTTCTCTTTGGTTCTGAGCGGCAGACAGATTTTGTGCTGCCATGTGTGCAGACCAGATGCGGGTAGAATATTTCAAACAATAGCCTGATGTAAGCGTGTGTGTACGGTATGCATCATTTGGCTCAGCGGTGGATTATCTTTGTGGAGCGTGCGTGTGTTTGGGTGTGTCTGTCAGTATATATGGATGAATCCTATATTAAAAGCACTATAACTGCACTATCTGCATGCCGTTCCATGCATTTGCATACCTGTTGTTCTATCTATGAATCTCCCTTTTACACAATTATATCGGCATGCACTCTACACACTTTATACATGCTGTTTGATGGCATGTGTGTGTGCTCAGAGAATGTGCATTAGTGCAGGCTGTGTGTGTGTGTGTTTGTGTATACAGACTCATAGCAGCTGCTGGACACCACCTGTGGCCGAGCCCTCCCTCAGGCCTGTTGTGGCTCCAAATAGTCCCCCTGGGCTCACAGGGACTCAGGATGTCAGAGATGGCCAAGCACAGGCAGAGCCCTCCCAGGCTGGATAGATTGCTTTGCTATGTCTGTCCTATAATCCTTTTTTGTCTTCAAATGCAAAATAAAATCACCACTAAGTAATCAGAGTACATTTTATTCTCTTTTCCTCTCTTCCTACCTAATCTTTTTTTCCTAGGCCTGCAGGTTTGTTTCTTTTTTAGCTGGCTGGTTGACAGATGTCCATCAGTTCCATCATTTACCACCCCAAAACAGCTCCAGGCCCCAGCAGCACTACAAGAAAACCTGGCAATAACTGCCCCATGAAACACAGGCCCATAAATGGACACCCTTTATTCTTGCTGTCAAGATGTTTAGGACCTTTAAAACACCGCTTTTTTTACCCACCTAGGTTATTTGTTGCTGTAAATGTGATGATGTAAATAATAAATGTACCATAATCCTTCTATCAGCAGTCAGAAAAAATATTTATTGTCACAGTTTGTTTCTCATGATTTCTATTTACTCTCCCCTTATTGCGTTGGATTAAGTACAGCGCAAACCTTCTCAACACGAATGTAATAACGACACAGGGAGATTTTCTGGCTCTGATTGTGAAAAGTCCAAAGGCTCAGTTTTCATTCATTATCTCCCAAACTCAATTTCTGACCCAGCCGCAGATAGTTACAGCTCATAACTTTTAGGTATGATTACTAATAACCTGTAATTAGTTTCATGTTAGGAAGAAAAGATGAGAGGGAAGTGAAGAGATGGAGGAATGTGACAAATGAATCAAATCCTCCAGCTGCATGCTGGAATGTTAAACTGAATTACAAACATTTGCCTCTCCAATAGAACAATCTTGTTTGTCTGCCTTATCTTCGGGTTCTGCTACAATAGCTTGCACTGTCTCTCATTTGGTAAACAGATAAGACTTGTTTTCCACAAGTAGAGCCAGAGCATTGTGATAAATAATTGTTAAATTTGACTTGTGGTAGTAAGTCATCCATCATGGGTCATTTAAAAAAAAAAATAAAAAAAAATGGTGATTTTATTTTCTTTTACTGTGAGAATTAGATCCACTAAAATCAAAACAAACGTGTAAACGTCTCTCTATACTTTCTATATGTGTCTCACTCACTAAGAATTATGACATTACACTTTCCCATTTTACATCAACATTTGTCATTTTTCCAATGCTGAAATGGCAGACAGGTTGGAGAATGTATGTGTTTGTAATTTGGAAACTTAGTTGTGGGGGTTACTGGTGTCATATCCCACAATGCACCGCTGAATTCCTTTAACATGTGGTGAGTCAGGAAAGGGGTGGTTGACCTATGCCTTCCCATGAGCCCCTTGGGAACAGCTTTGCTCGGTTGCTCAAGAAATCTGGGATCACTGCACAAACTGCTGTGCTAGTTGTGACTGGAATTGTAATCACCTTATTTTCCTTCTTCCCCTTCCAACTGAACTCTCACTGTTCCTTCTTATTCTTCCTCCTCTTTCAACATCATACGGTTTCTTATTCGGGTTTCTTTTTTTTCTTCTTCTTCTTCTTGTGTCTGTTTTAGTCTTTTTAGTATTCAGCACAACAGCAACTCCACACGTGCAATCCATTACGTTAGGTAGAAGAGGGAGAAAGTACGGGAAGCTGAAGGTGAAACGTGTTGCTCTACTTTCCACTGTTTCCTGTTTGAACACATTTCTACTGTCTGTGGCTTCACATTGTATCTATAATATCATTGCCATATTGTTCAGTGGTCACTATAGAAATGTGGTTTTGTTCTCAAATACATTTTTTTTAGGATCACCATAACTAGAGGAAGACATATTAAATGCATTGTTTGTTAACCTTAGACTTAAATAGTGCACTTCTCATAACGAATTGGTGTTATCAGTGTTAAAAAAGTATTATTCTTTAGGAGAAACATCCACAAATGTCATCACATTTCTAATTATATGTTGCTAAATCTGATTGGTGCACAGAGTATGTAATATTACTTTTATCCCACCCACTTCAAACAAGCAAGAAAAGCACAAACTAAACAGAAAAATACACAAATATATAATGTTATGTAAACTAAACTGTTGTAATGTTGACAGATTATTGTGTGTCCATGTTGGACTCCATTGTTAATGGTAAAAAAGATGGTTGTGAAAATATGTTTTTTAGGGCCTTTAATACTTTAATCCTTTATACTCCACTACATTTAAAAAAAAATCAACTTCAGTTACTAGTTTTAGTTTTTAGATTTTACACACAATACATTAAAACTAGTATAAAGTGTGGTGCATTGTTTTAGATTAAACTACACAACGGTATAAGCAGTGAAACAGTTAAAATTAACTTCACCTTGACTGGCTACATTTAAATGCTCTTTGGGAGCATATAATAATAATCTGTAATAATAATCCAACAATATTTATACGCGATGGCTTGTCGTGATATATGATATGTAGGTACTTTTTTTTTAGGTCTCCCATATGATAGAAAGGTTGATGTCAACGAGACAATCTTAACCGACTAATAATAATGATTTACTTCTTTCCTTTTATGTATATGTTGCTGTTAATACTCCATTTTTGTATAGTCACATTTTAAGACATGTAAATAGTTTAAAGAACACAACGTATGCAACAAGCAGTACTCCTCACATTAAGTCCACATGAATAAATTATGTGTTGATATAATACTGTATAAATATGTATAAATAATAAGAGGTAAAAAATTTAGGATTCAAAACCATGTTACAAAAAGATTTTTGTACAACACACACTTTGCGGTATGCATCACACTACAGGTGCATTAATCAAGGCCAGTGGATCCCTAATTAGTAGAACAACTTTAACAAAGAGAACTAGTAACAGATTCAAAGGTCTCGTAGATGTCACCGAGGCCTTGAGGCACAGGGAGGCTAGAAAGGGGTTCTGGGTCAGGGTCATGAGAGGCATGTGTCCTGATGGCTTTATTGTGGCAGTGAAAGGGGCTGTGTTTTGGGGACGAGGAGCGTCCAGGCTCTAGTCCGATAGTGGCGGTGGTGGTGGTGGTGGTGAGGGAACCGTTGGAGGGGACGCAACTCGTGGGGAGCAAGGATGGGAGAATGGGAAGTAGACAGCTGCACAGGGGTGAATAGGAGGTCCCTTTGTGTCCTGCCAACAAAAATCTGTGACCAATTATCTGTGTCTGTCTCTCAAGGGGGAATTCTCGAACACTTTGGGTGGGTGCATAGAGAGGATGCATAAGGGGCAGTTGTGGGAGAAAGAGAGCGAGAAAGAGAGAGAGAGAGCTTGGGTGGTGGTTGCTGGTTGGGGAGTGGGGTGCTGCATTTGTTAGCTTCATATTTTTTGTCTTTTTCTATGGTCTGGAACATTTTAGAAGGATTGTAGGGAATTATAGCTTTTCTGTTTGTGTTTTAGGTTGCTAATGAACCAAAAAAAGCACACAAAAGTGTTGCATTCAATTCATCGCATGCAGCCAAACATAGACCCTGTAAGAATATTATTTTGCATGTCCTGTGTGCCTATTTTAAGCACAGGAAAATAACAATTTGTCCCACAATTGCTGAATTACGCCTGCCTGAACCTCACCCCCCACCCCACTGAGACAGCTTCCTATTTGTGTGGTTAGATTTCCAGCTATGTGAAAAGTGTGTCCTACAGAGAGAAGGGGAAAGTGGTTGAGAGAAGGGAAGTAGGACCCATGGATGGCTTGTAAGCCATGTGTTTGACATTAAAGGGCTAATTACAGTTTTAAAAGCACCGTGTTTACCGCTGAGAAAAGCCTTGTTAGGTATATTTTACTGTCTCCCCTTAAATTATTCATCCTTGACAAGCTCAATTGACATTATCATAATTACAAATGTGATTGCTGCTTAATCGCTCAAACCGCTGGTTCGCCGTTTTAAGTGTCCGCAGCGGAAGTCAATAATGCTCAACTTCTCCTCTCTGACCATTCATCAAAAAACAGGATGCAGGATACAGGATAGTTGTCTTCTTGTAATGGCACACTTGAAAGGAAAACTAACACAGTAGTTAACACAGGTATTACACACTAATATTGATGCCATTCATCATTTCTTGTTGACATGAGGGAAGAATCAACACAGTAAATAAGTGCATGGTTCTCTTGTTGTTGCCTTGAGTTAAATGTTAAATAGTGCTGCACTGTGTTCGCAGGAAGAGACTAAAGGCATGTTATGAACTCTGCCCTAGCCGGGTGTGTTATTGCATAGGTATAGAATAACTCCACTGCCGCTGACCCCGCGGCCACCTCTCCCCTCCAATCCTACATGGTTGCCAATGGCAATGACTTCGGCTGATCTTCACCTGTCAAAGCAAGACTCTGACTAAAGACTTGCAGCTTGAGGAGAGGAAAGCAAAACAAGAGGAGAAGAACAAACAAACCAACAAGTGGCTTTGTGTGTGAGACAGATGGGATTTTTTAAAAACATTTTTTTTTAAATCCAGAATTAGATGACTTCTAAGATTTCTCCTAATTTCTAACTTATCTAAAGCAAATTGAACTCTGTTAATATTAAAACCCTTAATATTCCAACTCTGGTTGCTTGGGCAATACCTGTGGTTACCATGGTAACAGCAAGTTCATTTAAATAATATAGGAAGTACTTCCTCAGTACTCCAACTGCATCCATTTACAGTGTAGCCAAAACTAAACATCGGTTCAGTCAATAATAATCAGACACAACAACAGCAGGACACAGTGAAGTTGGTCACCTTGTGTGCAGCCTGTCGCTGGCAGCTTTTCATGTGGCAGCTGCTTCTTGTTCCATTACTTTGCCAAAATTAAACACGATCGACTGACTTAAAATGCCAAAAAGACTGTTGTCCTGTTTTGTAGATGCGTTTTTGATGAATGACCATAGTAAGTGTGTCAGAAAAACACATTTCCTGTGACTGCTTCATAATAAAAGCCACAGGATGTTTCATCAGCTGAATGCTTTTAATGTGAAATAGCAACAGTAGGGGCGGTTTGGTTTGCATTAGCGGTAACTTAACACAGCTCTAACATGGCCAAAGGAGGGTAGAGAACAATTAGGGTGACATCAGTGAGATTAAATTAAAAACAGTATCGCTGAATTAAACACAAGCATTGTTTTTGTGAATTCCTCATTCATGTGAAGGCAATTTGAGTCCAGCCCAGCGAAAGGCAGGCTCTGCCACTAATAAAAACAATTACGATGTAAAGAAATAAACATGTAAATATGCTGAATGGCTTTTTTTTTTTAATATAAAATGAGGGTTGATTTCATGAGAATCTGACCAACTTTAAATTCTCTTTATGTGAATTAACCCAGAGGTCTTAAACTTACTCTTTGAATGCCTTTAGCAATTTGAAAAGAAGAGAAATGTGACAAGTCCTAATCAATCAATCGGCAGGCAGCAGGAGGTTGGGATTGTTTTGCATTTCTTCAGTTTGTTTCTTCCTGGGATTTTTCTTCTCTTGACAGGAGGTGCCGCGAGCATACCAACAGTTGAAAGAGGAGCCACATTCTTTCAGCACAGATTCCTCCATCCCTTCTTTGTTCAAAGTTTGTGTTTGTTTGAGGGGCTTTCCTCACCTTGAACTCTTTTTCTATATAAGTAGACTTAACCAACCACAGACAGGGCGAGGCTTTTAGAAACTGCCATCTTATTGGCTTCTCTCTCTCTCTCTCTCTCTCTCTCTCTGGCACAAAATTGAACACTTGAGATTTGATTTGTATTATCAGAGAAAGTCTCAACCGTTAGTGAGTTACAGCTGAGTGGCAGGAGTCACTCCAGTTCGTTTACAGTATGTGGTCACATTCTGTTGTCATAATGTCAGACCAGTATTAGCATGTGGGCTATTTTATTGGCTTTTCACAATTACCCGTGTCATGTGGTTTCTGTCAGAGTGAAAGTACAATGAAAGCTTTCCGTGTTTATAGGAGGAACAATTCTCAGGCAACTTGATTGAAGTTGTCTGACTTAAAGAGAGAAGCCTCCTTGTAAAAAGCCACTAAGTCCTCAGTTCTGCTTGACTGGCGTTCAACCCCCCCTAACTCTTGGAAAGATGGGAGTCAAACATTCCAGCATGTGTCTCCCCCCTCCTTGGCAATCTTTTTAGAATTAAAAGACAAATTTGGCTCCAGATCCTTTCCCTGGGAGTTCTATTTGTCTTGTATCAGGGTTAAGAAAATAACCTCATGTCTTTACCTCAGCATTGGTCGGGGTCAAGGGAGGGTGGGGGCTGGGGCAGGACGCTGTGCATTCATCCACAGGTCATTGTTACAGTAGAAAGCAGCATGGGGACGGTCACAATGGAGCTGTAGGGTGAACAGACTCTTCTCCTCCTCTGTGGGTTTGTTCTCAGTGAGAGATCTGCAGAGTGCCCTTTTTCTACAAAGCTCTGGGGGGGTGAATGTGGAAATTGAGGCTACCTGTTGCATGAAACAGCTCAGGCATTATGCATGCTGCCACCCTCAGGGGAAGGAGAGTGCAGGCTGCTGATGGAGACTTGGCCGTGGAGCCGAAAAGCACATCTGGTACACGTTGTGTTTCTTTTTTCTTAAAAGTGCAGATGGTCTTGAATTGCTTTTTAAAAAAAATCTCTCCTTTATACAAAAAATAATACTAAAAAATAGAACCTAGGGGAATTTCGACTTTCCCTTCGGGGGTTTATTCTTGCTGGTTCAGTTGCATGAAAGTGAACAGAGATACAGCTGCAGCACTACTGATGCCTGTAGAATAGAAACCTGTAGAAGGAGCAGAACCGCATTCAACCAGTTGTTCTGAAAAGAGGTTATGTAATTAGACCCAAATGGGTGATGCATGCGTGGGCAGGAGCACCAAGCTGTGGCCTGGCTCCTGTTGACTTTGGCTATGTTCTTCAGGATCTGTCTACAGGAACAGATCTGAGACTGTTTTCAGGCCTCTCACGTCTTCTTCAGTCTTTCCCATTTTCTTTAGTCACTCCACAACAAAGCACTATATTGTGCTCTCTCAATACCCACGTGTCTAACGTGACAGGCTTGAAACAAACTGCTTCACGACTGTGAAAAACACATTATAAACTGAGAGCGGACAATTAAG
Organism: Larimichthys crocea; assembly: GCF_000972845.2. NCBI lineage: Eukaryota > Metazoa > Chordata > Actinopteri > Sciaenidae > Larimichthys > Larimichthys crocea. The sequence goes on along the minus strand of NC_040027.1, from coordinate 16,609,541 downwards.
ATCTGTGAAAGGAATTCATTGACAAGAAGCAGATATAGCACATAGACAAGAAGAAACAACCTGACTTACTTGCCTCTGCATTAGCCCACACCACATGGAGCTTTTTTGGCAGTGCCCAATGTCTGTTGACTCACCGACATGCACCTTGCCAGCTATTCATACCTTCCTCCCACTCTCATTTTATTTATGCAGCAAATCAGTCAGCTAGCCAGCTAACCAGGTGGGAATAAAACAAGAGCTTTGACTATCTTCTGTAACTTGACTATCTATCTATCTATCTATCTATCTATCTATCTATCTATCTATAGTAGCTGAGTTATTTATTATATTTACACAGTAAGCGTTGATACTCGCCAAATAAATTGCATCTGGGAACATAGCAACTTCGCAACAGTGAAGTCCAACTGGGTGAAACACATGAGGCAATAAGACAGGTTGTAAACAAGCCAGATTCCCTAAACACCTTTATTTACCCTTTTAAATGCACACTTTAAAATAGAACGTGAGCGCAGCTGAAACATTAGTAATAATCTCTCATTGCACAGAAAACTTTTGTGAGTACACAAACTAAGTATGGTAGGTCAAAGTTGTATCAGGAAGTGAGGCTGTAAACACTGATGAATGTTTACGGCTGATAGTTTGGGTAATAATTTTACTACTTATCCTTTGCTGCCTCTTAAATATTGTAAATTGTATACCTCTAACTGTAACCTGTACACAGTCACACAACCAGGAACTGAGAAGTGAAGTGAAGTTCAGCATTTTCTCTGAAGTATTATTATTATTTCTTGTGAAAATCTCTTTCAGACACGGCCGTTAGAATTTAAATATTGTGCTACATAATTAAATACACTCACATTCTACAAAGTCAAATGTTTTGGTTCAAAATTCAGTCACATACATGTTGCCAAATACACAACACATCAAACACGAAACCAAAGTCTTTGTTTGTGACCCAATGCTGAGCCCATCTTTGCACACAGCTCATGGAAAAACAAAGTGCTGTGTTGTTCCAGAGTGGACAGACTGTCTGCAGACGTCTGTTCCAGTGGTGAAGGCCATGATGATGATGATGATGATAGTCAGGCAGACGAGAGGTTTGTACATATATTCCTCTGGAGAACCATCGAGGAGCAAAGATGGGTTCTCCCCCACTGCTCCGGCCCCAGACTGAAGCCCCTGTCTGGAATGCAATCTGCCTGCCATCTGCAGGCCTCCACTGCTCTGTTTGATATTCAAACAAACACCTGTCAAAAGTCCATGTCTCATCTCACATAGCTCTTGGAAATTGGCAAAAATCTCTACTTCTTCCTCTCACCAAAAACAGAGGGGAAGAGGGGCAAATGTGGGTTTTATTCCAACCATCTGTGCATGTGTTAAATATAGATTTTTATGGAAGGCTCAAAGGACTAGTTCTACTTTCCACTAAAATGTCAAAGAATAATAGGCCAGTCAAGGTGCTGCATTCACTGAGGTGTTTGCACAATAAATTATTTCAAATTCAATTTGTTTTTTTCTTCTTAACATCAGCTGGCACCGCTGATTAAACTGTGGGTGTGCAGTCACGGTGTAATGATGCCAGGAGCTTTGGAGGATGTTCTCAGAAGGAGGAATAGTCATGGAGCCTTTGTACAAAATCTATCCATGTCCCCCTTTTCCTCCTCCTACTCCCTGCTGTTTTCCACATCTCTCTCGCTCTCTCTCTCTTTCTGCCTCACTCATATTGAGATGAAGGGTCTGCTGTAGGATGACGGGGTGCTGCTTGGCAGCTATCCAGACCCCACATCTGCCAGACTGCTGTTCCTCTCTTTCTTTTTCCCCCAACAGCCCCCAACAGTATTGGTTCAGTTGTCAGCCCATTTCAGGGTCTGTCTCAAGGTCTGCAGATGTGTTTCTCAGAGCAGCAATGATGGACTCTTGCAGAGATCTCTAGTGTGAGTGACTAATGGCGCGGAGACATCTCTGAAGGCATTGAGGAATGGATTTATCCAGTGTCATTTATCACGCTGGCCTGTCAGTGCCAATATAAATGCCTGATGGAAAGCACACACTCACCTTTGAAACCAACTGAGTTGCTCCACAATTTTTGAGGTGAATCACAAGATAAAGTTTGTATAGAACATTTGAAGGAGCTATAGTCGTCTTAATATTTTAAAAAAATACAGATGAACATGTCCAGCACGTGTTTCTGCTAAATTCTAAGTAGAAATCACCACAAGTTCAAGGTGAGTATGCTTATTCTGGTCAAAGACACACTTTAGACAAGAATACGACAGCTTCAAGGCCACCTGGTTTTCCCATGTCAGTGACTATGGCCCATACAGACCATCTGTGGAGGCTGTATAACTTTGGTTCTCCTCATGTTTTCTCTTCGGAGCATTTTATAGCGTGCTTCTCGTATCTGCCATCAGTCAGGTTCAGAAAGCTCTTCTCTCCAGTGTGTCATTTCAACCTCCACCCTACTATCAGGATATCCTTGAATTAGTCACTTACACGCTTAAATTTATCATAAAAAGCAATGGAATGTAAAACAGCATCCATTATTCATCCACATGGAGTCAGGAATAAAGGCCATTCAACTCTTTGAATTTACCTGTGTCTGTCAGAGGGAAGAAAAATTTGGCGGTGCGTTGATGGACAGGCACTGCGTGTTCTTGCCACTCAATCGCAGAGCACTGAGATCAGAGTTACTGGATGTATGAATCCTTGCGAAAGAATGTCATGTCCAGATGCCAGAAGAATTTCTTTTTGTGAGATGAATTATAAAATATTGCAAGACTGGTCCAAAGAATAATGAAGCAGAAAAGAAGCACAGATGAATGCATTTTTGGGACAATAAACCAAGCACCGAGTTTCATGTAAAGATGTTCTAACTGGTGAGAGGGAGATAGACAGAGAGAGGGAGAGAAAGGTAAAAAGGAACAAGGAACTGACAATTAGGGACAACTAATCACCAAGTGTGTAGCCAAGCGCATCCCCCCACGCTGGTGCCAGTGCTTGCACTGTGCTTGAACCTGTGCTGAATGCCAACGGCAGATAATTATAAACCCGCAGGGCAGGCCTCCTATGTGCAGAGGGAGGGATGGAGCCTCAGCCAAGCCTGAACTCCTGACCTTCTTCACACACCAAGCGTCTGTTGTGGACTTCGGGAGGTGCAAGATGGGTCACAGCAAGCCGTGAGGCAACTGGGAGAGAATGAGAGGGAGAGGGGTGGTAGAGGGCTAAGGTGTAATGGGTAGAAGGAAGGGGGGATGGGTGAGGGACACAGATCAGGGAGGGTGAGTTGGGGGATGGAGGTGCTCACTGGAGGGTCACTTTTTTGTTGGCATTCTTTGGTGAGCACTCCCGACCAATCAGAGGGGAGAAGGAACAACTTGACAAATCTGAGTGAAACCCTGAGTGAGAGAAATCCCTTTTGTTATGCCTGTTTGGTTATCTCCTCTCACTTTATCAGCATTCATTAGGTGGGGAAATGTGCTCTGTTCAATTCCTTTGTATACAAAGAGAAGCCTTTGTTTGAGCTGGATCATCTTTTAAAGTATTCTTAACGTATCATTAGATTGTCACACATTATTAACAGTTAATTATTTAAATCTTTTCATTCTTAATAGTTTTAAAGTATTAATCTTACTCATTATTGCTCCATTTAACAATTAAGCAGTCAAGTTAGCAGAATATTTTAATTGCAGGGTTGGGAAAGACTGTAATCAACTACTCTTCACTCATTAATTACTCATCCATGACTTGAGACATAATGTCCCAAAAGAGACATCAAGCTGCAACCTTACAGTTTGTTGATATTTACTGACCATCAACAGCTCGCTTAAAGTCCAGTGTGTCCTGTGTTCTCCTTAAAAAATAATATCAGAAACCAAAAGGATTTTTTTTGGTACCCTCAGTTCTGCTTTAACTCGATGGATTATCGTTTACATAAATGGAGGCTGTATGTTGTCACAGCCAGTCAAATCTGTAATGTCAGCGTTCTGTCATCGGCAAAGCAGCCAGACAGCAACCTGCTATACGAATCTGAACAACAACCCACATTAGCTTTCCTGCTAAAATCTCCTTCTTACCTAACTTACAAACATGAACATAAGCCTCTTTACTGAGAAGTGCATTTCTCATCTATCGGTGGCAGCTAATCGTATCCCCACATCTCCACACCTCCACCACCAGGCTAGCGTAAAACAGACAAATCTGTAAACGAAATGCACAGAAGAGACCAAACTGATCTTAACCCTCTATCAACCTACTGGAAATATGGCAAACATTTTCCTGTATTGTGGAAATAGGGATTAGTAACTGTGATGTAATTACTGAATCTTGAAATTGTAATTGAAAATAAATAACCACTGCTGTGACACGTTACAAAGTAATAGATTACTGCCAAACACTGTTTAATCGTGCTGTTGTGTAAAGAATATTATGTATATTGTGATGCATTCATTGCATGTAACAATATCGATCAAAACAACAACCTTACATTGCTTTTTTTATTTCTCTTGATTTTTTTTGTCAGCTTTAGTTCACTGTTCCACATTATTCATACTTTTTTTTTAATTTCTTCTGCCATTTATGTCATGTTGGCAAGATAATCCCCAATTATTATGTTCTTGTCATTTATCCCTAACAGATCACAATGAAAATAAAATCACAGTTGGTGAATGTCACTGTGACCCATGATAAGAAAGCATTGAGAAAACACTCAGAATAAAAAAGGGAGGGGAGAAAAAAAAAATCTCTACTAGAGTCCCAATCTTCATTTTCCCGTCTTCTCTGTGAAGTCAGAAATGTCTGCGGACCACCTCGGCTCATCTGGCCGCCTGCTCTCATCATGAAGATCTCTCTTGCTTTGCACTTTGCCAATTTCCCATGATTGAATGTAATTGGGACCAGATAACCCTCTCTCTCTCTCTCTCTCTTTCCCTCTCTATCTCTCTCTCTCCTCAGCAGTCTTTGATCACTTCTGACCTGGCTCCAGATCAACTCTGACACACTGGCAACCATTTCTTGGGTGGTTTGTGATTGCTCACAGACAGACAGCGAGATATATTGAGTACTGATGTGAGAGCCTCAAAATCCAACAAGCTGCAGCGAATATTACAACTATATTCTCTGGAAAGTTTGTGCTACAAGCTATCTTACAGGCATTAATACTGTTCAACAGAACAGTGTGAGTTGTTTATGCCTGTGCGTGCATTTCATGAGTGATTGTCTTGAGGGAATAGAACAAGATGTGCGCAAAGATTCCCAAATTCGATTCAGGAGATTTGTAAATCCTGTGCAAATTACTGTTGCCTCTTTCTTTTCTCCCCGCCGTACTCCTCTTTGAAACTCGTCTTCTGAGGCAATTACTCCCAGATGGAGAATATTAGATGTAATCACTTCCATTTGCCGACTCTTTTACTCTCACTGCGAGGTGACATGCCGTCTCCCTCTGACATCTCCTCACAATAGACAATTACAGAGCTCTCATCAATCACTTTCAGCGAAGAACTTTGACACCCAAAATCTGGTAGAAATCACCTCTTGCGATAACCTAGAGAACTCTGATCTGCTTATGTGTATGATAGATTCATACTCTCTCTCTCTCTCTCTTTCACTGTGTGTGGGTGCCCCTATCAGTGCTTTTCTGCGCTGCATTTCAAAACTGTCAAGTGCACTCAATACAACTTTCATAAGCCCTTTACTTATAGCGCAGAGCACATACATACTGGAGGGGTTGCTTTTGATCTACCATTTGATACAAATACTGTGTCAAGGGTATTGACTTAGCTTTAAAGATAGCCATGTGCTTACAGCCACTCTGGTGAGTAGAAACTGTCTTTCAGCCATATGGAAAAACTGAATATCACACGAGGGAGACATGTGGAATTAGACATGTCCACCTCTCTCATGCTTTATACATTTTTTTCTTCCGTCAACCCACATGTCAAACCCTTTTCTTAATTTTGAATCCCTTCCTTCCTGTTCTTCTCCCGTCTTGCCCAACCACCAACCTCCCTCCTCTCCCATCTACCCTCACCTCCTACTATCTCTCTCTCCCTCTCTTCCCTCTATCCTTCATTCTCTGAGACAGACAATAAAGTAAGCTTTTCCATGGCTGACCTGCAATTCACCCCTACCTCCACACCATCCCAAACCACAGACAGAGGGTGAGTTACAGCCCAGACCCCAATGTTGTGCAGAACGGTCCTGGATCCTGAGACAGATTTGGGTCCCGCAGGGCTTTCGGCCCCCGTGGTTGGTCTACTCTGTTCTGCGCAGCGCTGACGGGGTCACACAGACTCCAGACATACACACACCACTCACATCATGGTCCCATCGAAGGAAATTCCTATGGGTTCAGGAGGAATAAAGGATGCAGGATTGGTGGGGGGGAGAAGAATGTTGAAATGAAGCAAAGAGGAAATCCTGTTCATTGAGAGACCTGCAATTGCACTTAGGCAGGAGCTAGTCCTCTGACATGTATCCGTTATTGAGAAAGAAGCAGAGCGAATTTTCACATTCATCTAATTCTAGGCACGTGCTCCTTTCTGCTTTTCTCACGACCCTCATTTGACACAGCCACATCACTGACCTTTGGATCTGTCATTTGGCAAGCAGAAATTATAGTTCATGTGAATCAGATGTTACAGAGAGGAAACTGAGTGCTCCTTCATTGCCTGGCAGCTCAGCCAAAGGAGAAGCACCTGTTTCCAAATAAATCTTAAAATAAAAATGATATACTGTAGCTCTATCATATGTCTGGAAATGTGGAAATCTGATTCCTTGCGAATGCATACTGTTTTTTTTACTCCCACATGAATTCTTCATCTATTGCCCCAAGTTATAAGTTCCCATTTAGCCCTCCCCTTATCTTGAGTAAATCGCAGAATTCAGGATTTAAAGCAGAGGCCAGAGTCACATGTCTTTCCAACCACCTTCATACCAGAGACACTACAGAGCATTTTGACCCCGGGGTCCCTGGGTTGAGGTGGAGGCCCAGCCAGCCCTCACTCGTGGAACCATGAACCGTGTCAGGTCATGTCAGCTCCCTGCTCAGATCTCCTTACTTGAATGTAAATAAAGGCAGTCTGGTTTGGTTCCACATCACCAGCAGTACCACTCACCCTCTTTTGTAGGGCCACTGGATGGTCGTCTTCATAAATAATAAGTAGGGTAATTAATATCCTTAAAGCAAAGCTATGTAACCTTTGCTAAACAACTGCCACTGTGGCCATTAGTGATAATTACGATGTGATCATGGCAAATGCTAAGACCTATATTGTAAAACAAATTGAGTAACAGCAGCAAAAGATATATAGTCTAGTAACTCAGTAAAGTAAATTACACAGCAGTGTAATAGTGAACATTATACACCATCAGCTAATGATAATATCAGACCAAGATGCAGCAGCAAAAAAAACCTAAATTTGTTTAATAGTATTTGAAGTAATTGTTTGTTTTTACTGCTTATGAATTCCAGTTTTCATTTCATTTTCAAAGGTTACATTGTTTTGGTCTCTATGGCCTAATTCCTTATTCATGACGACTGTAGTGAGGGTGAATTTCTATATAATTCACCTGTTCAAATTATATTAAAGCTTAAAGTTATGTATAATTAACAGTGTGGCCGCTTTGATTGGCAATGGGTGCCCTTACAGGTAACTTGTTTGAGCACCACGGTATAATTGAGTCCACCTCAGGTCAGCCGATGATTCACGTCTGCTCTTTTTCAAGATTAGAGAGACAGGACTACCAGGATGGTAGTTCCCCTTCATATAAGCTATTTAGTGTTAATTTCAAACTGTATTGTGATCTAGCAGGAACCTTGAGGCCTTTTTCTCAAAATAAGCGAAATCCAATTCAAGAATAATCCATTTCAACTGGGCACCTCAGCCCAAAGTAAAGAAAGAGGAGAGAGACATGGTCCCAAGAGGTCATAAATTGTCGAGGCAGACCCAGTTTGAGCAGGGAATTGAGTGCAGGCAGAAGCTCCCTTAAAGAGTGTAGCGGTCTCTGTTTCTCCCAGAGTTTAACCCTCTCACCTCTTCTCATTGGCCGCTCTTTTATTCAGTACGTTGATTTATTGGAGTTCACAAGGGAGAAAAACAAGCATAGCACAGCCATCAGCCTTGCCTGTGATACATGACCCACACTGCTATCTTCATCTCAAGTGGGACCTACAGTTCCAGTGGGTGAGGAAGCTTGTGTGTAAACTGAGCTCGTGTTTGCATTATTTTTTTGCATACAATGTGCTGACGTTGAAGACGAGGAAGAAATAGCAAACAAAGCCTGAAGGAAGAACTCATATAAATGTCTTATATAGTGACATAAATTAAAGTGAATGATCAATTTATGCTTTAAAAAAAGGGGGGGAAACACATAATACAAATATTTTGGTGCAAATGTTTTCACTGTCTCTTAACTACTAATTTATGGTTGTCTCTCTTTCTCTACCTCACCAGGATACCCCCCTATCTCCGGTCCTGCCCCTGACTGCCCCAATGCAACATAGCCCCTCTTCTCACCAAATGAAATTCTTTGGAAAGCCATTTTATATCACCCTTTGACTGTGCATTGAACTGTAAAACCACCCCATTGGAAACAAAATAAAAGGATAGGAGAGGGAGAGAAGGGGGGATGGGGCAAGGAGGAGAATTATAATTCTTTGCAGGCCTTTGGTATTAACCCAAACACCAGAGCTGTCAGCAGTTCAGAGAGGGAGGTGCGAGGGGCAAACATTCAGTGTTAATTGGCACTTTGTAAGCTCTGAGCCTTCCTTTTGTGAGGGAAGTGGAAGAGAGAGTGAGTGAGCAAGAGGGGGGGAGGAGAAGGGGTAGAGGAGTGGTCAGCAGAGGGGGGTGAGAGAGAGAAAGAGAGAGAGAGAGAGGGAGAGAGAGAAAGAGAGAGAGTGGGAGAGAGCTCTTGTTCTTGTAGGTTTGTTGGGCCTTGTTGAGGGCGTTTACGGTTCACTTCTTATCCTTTGTTAATTGGGCTTTCTCTCCCCCAATGAAAAAAAAAAGAAAAAAAGAATTCATGTAACCCCCACCAATGCTCCTTGTGACTCTCCCCACCAGCCTGATCAGCAAGGGAGGGATAAATGGCATGAACATATCGAAAGGATTGTCTTGTGGACGTCATTAAACTTGTACAGACGCTCAAATCTCTGTGTCTCGCTTCATAATTAATCATTTTAGATGCAACCGAAGCTGTTTTGTTGTGTTAGCTAGAGCTTTTGATGTTGGTTCGGGAAAGTAATGGTAATTAATTGGGTTATATTATTCGTTCTTCCTTCTGCAGGTGGTAAATTATCAAAAGAGAAATTACGGCAACCATTTTTTAGTAGGTTAAAACTGTATTTCTGCTAAAAGATATGTACATTTTCAACTCCCCCTCCCCCCTTCCTTAACCCAATCTGATGCCCTCTGTATTGATGGTGACAAAGAAGAGCGGGAATAGAGCGATGTCAGACCATCAGGTACAGGATGTAAAAGCACCCTGTCTCTCCTGTTTTGTGGATGTTCTCCTTCCGCCAGTGTGTTTGGAGTTATCTGAAATAATTAAAGAGGAAGCGATTGGCAGACAGAGGAAGACAGGCAGAGAGAAAGAGAGATAGGAATGCACCTGTCTTTGAGAGGGAGAGAGAGAGAGAGGAAGAGGGGGTGTTGTTGGCATGAGGCTGGTGCACTCTGCTTCACAGCACCTCTGGCCTCTTTCTGTCTTTCCCTCTCTCTCCCACTGACTGATGTAAATAATAATAGTGCCAGTACTGAAAGGACACAGGTGTCAACCATTGTGCTGCTCTGAATGGACCTGGGGGAAGGAGGTCAGGGGTCGCAGGGCCACCTCAGCCACCTCTCACACCCACAGTTTTTATTCACACTGACGCTCCCTTTCATAGGTTTTCATCTCGTCCCCCCCTCCCGGCTCCCCCTCCCCACTCTGTCTCTCTCGCTCACTCTCTCCTTTTGTTATCATAGCTCAATGTTTTGTGAAAACTTTTCAGAGGTCATGCACAAGCTCAGTGTTCGGGAAGATTAACATTCTTTACTAAATTAATCGCCTCACACAACTATGCAGATCAATGGCTGGTTTCGACTTGAAAAGCCAATGAATGAGGAAATTTGATTTAAGATATATATATTTATGAGATTCCTCTATCAAGAGCCCTCAGGTCTTCTCTTTTAACACTAGCCTACTTGCATTATACAGTACATGTACATATATATGCTGCAACTTAGTACTGCAGCTTCAAAATGATTTCACATTTCCAAGCGTATATATCTTATTCGTTTAATTCCTATATAAAAATGTTTTAAAAAATGAGAATTTTAATTTCTGACAAGTAAAATTCATTAAAAAAAAATCACATTTTTTTATTTATTACGTTCAACTGCTCCTTTCATCTTCTTTCCAGCAGTACTGTCTCCCTGTGTCACATTGTAAGCTTACAACAACAGACACATATAACACATCTGCGGGTTGCCTCTTGGCCACGGTTTACTCTGCCATCCCACTTCCACATTCACACAGAGGAGTCCCATTCTCACCAGTTGGTCACCCATTCCCTAAGCCAGTGGGTGATAAATGACACACACAAATCACCAGTGAACATGCTTGACTCGATGCATGTGTGCGTACATCAAGGCCGCTCCTTCTGTAGTGCTCAAAGAAACTGATGGATGGAGCTGGATGGAGATGTGTGGGAGCGGTGTCCTTTGTGCTCAAAGAAGCAGGACAAGAAAGAACCATAAATTGGGACTGGCAGATGATGGTTGAGGTGCACCGTATTATCGCCATGGATAGGTGACTATTTATGGCCTGTAACATGACATTTCTGCTGCATCAGCCCAATATGCAAATATAAAAGCGAGGACATGCTGTATGCAAGATTATAGACTTATTTTACATGTCATTTGATTTTACTACTGTAGCACATATAGATTGTCTTACTTTATCTGTCGACGTAGAGATTTAATAATACACTGTATCACGGATATTAACGCAGAATTCAACCTCCATTAAAAAACCTCTGTAAGTAAGAGTCCAATTGGCCAATCAGTCTGCCACCTTTCAAGTTTTATGTGTAGTCAGTAAAGCAGCCAGCCTCAGCTTTGGTCTTGGCCTTGGCTGTTTGCAGTCATAATGAAAATGTTTGATCTTGATATAGGGCCCAGTCTAAAGCCCTGGGGAAAACCTCCATGATACTGAACCAAGAGTGAGATAGTGATTATGTAAGTGTGGTTTAATTTGCAGCATGCACAGCAGCGGATAATAACTGAAGATAAAATAAATACATCCATGGATGCATCATGCTTTCAGTGTCTGATACTATGTTTTGTGTGTGTGTTGTGGGTGGATGGTCCTCAGCCTATAAGATCCATGCTTGGTGGAGACAGAGACGCTAGAGAAGGGTGAGAGGATTTATTACCTAGCATTAGGAACACTAATCTGTTGCAGGTGTTTCTGGCTGTTCTCCCAGGCCATGCCTGCTCTCCTCCCCGGGAGGCCCCTTCATATTTGTGTGTGTGTGTGTGACAGAAAAAGAGACAGAAGGAAGCAAGAGGAAGGGAGAGAGTTTTTTCTCTCCTTTTTTTCTACAGCATCTGCAGGGAGATTATGCCATCTCCACAATCCTCTCAAATCATGTCAAGTGATTTGTGTATCAAGATAAGGACAAAGAGAACATGTATTTCAATAACATCTCCCCATCAGTCATATCAGTCGAAAGGAAACCTGCAAAGTGCAAGAGAGCTGTGCAAACTTTTATATTACAGATTCAAGGCTGCTTCTTCTTGCTCTGGGAGAGTCATTTATATGCATGCTGGAGAAAGTGCTCTTCCAAGTTTCTCAACTTTTTAAATCACGCTATAATTTTTACAAAGGCATTTGTTTTTGACAATGACAACTCACTATGGGAATACAGTAAAAAACCACTCTATCAGCAGGGTACAACCTCTGGGGTGTATTACAATAATGAAAAGACCACCAGGATGGATTGAGCCAACAGCTTCACAGGAAGCCTGCGGTGCTTTTGGGGGATGATGAACAAAGACACAAAGGAACCCACTGAGAAAGTCCTGCTCTGTAGGAAGTCTGCAACGCCTACTGTGGCCGGCTTTGGAAAGAAGAAAGTAAATGAAATAGAGAAGAATGGAGACGGAGGGGAACCCAGGGGTGGAGAACAGTGAAGACAGGAAAATGGACAGGGAGGATGAGGATTGAAAACATACAGTATTGATGGAGGTTTAAAAAACAAAACAACAACAACAGAACAACAACAACAAAGAATCTGATGATTCAATTTGTGAACACATGAAACCTAGTTGTTCTTTCAACCAAAGACATCAGTGTTTAAAATACAAATATTTCAAATCAATCACCATCCAACGCTTGATGCTTCCTCACACAGAATGGACTTCACTGGTTGCTGTAGATAGACTGAAGTAACCTTACTTCACTACTTTGGCACTACTGCCCTCATGTGGACATTCAAAGTACTACTCAGATGAATGGCTCTTTTCTTCCACAGGTATGTTTTAATTACAGAATATATATTTTTAAAAATAATCATAATATATCAATCTATGTTCCAATCAGTCACTTAGACTAAGTTATATTGTTTATAGGAAGTCCTGGTGGCCTAGTGTTTAAATGTGTTTAAGACAACACTCAACATGTTCAACATCTATGGATCGATTGCAGCCAGGTAACCTTTATTATATATCATTCCCACCCTTTCTCTCCCCGTCTTTACTGTACCTTCTCAACCATGCACTATCAAATAGCAAAATACCCTCAAACCACTAAATCTCTCTTGAAGAAGTACAGATGTCCTCTACTCTTTAGAAACTTCCTTTTCCTGACCAGCACACTCTCCTACTATATACTGCCCCATGTGTTCTCTAAGTAGTAAACCAGGTGTGTTTTTAAAAAAGAAAAATCACATCTAATGGCTATTGGTGCCTTCACTGATGGACTGCACTGACTGTGCTGTGCAGATATGAACTAATTCACTTTTAATCTCTTTGAGGTAGACCAAAATGAAACAAACTCATGCCATAAGCTTTTCTCCCTCAGGGACTTTTAACCTGATACATTTGGCTGTAAGGAGAAACAATTTTCTAAATGAAGTAAGATTAAGATTAGGAAAGATTAGGGAAACACATCGGAATATTAAAGGTTCTCTGTATGTAATATTCAGAAAGTTAGCAAGTAGTTTGTTCACATTAGCAATATCACAATATATTTCACATGCCTGACAGTAATTTTAGCTTTGACTGTGGACGTTGGTGTTGTTGTAGTGGGTGCAGGTTGACATTAGAAGAATCCATTTATAAATGAATGTTTGCTAGTGTTAGCACACTGTTGACACTGTAGGAAAGCAGAAAGTAAAGGCACTCTGGAGCGTGCATAAATGTCACATCCAATTCCCAGAAAATTCAGCCTGAGTCCATTTTCACTGAAATAAGAAGGTGGGAAGTGGAAGGGCTAATTTTTTAATTATGGTATAATCTGTTCATTCATCAGCAATAAAAGGTAATCATACAATCAAACATAAAATTAATACGTAGAAAATGCTTCAAAAGTTTACATATAATACCTTTAAAGGCAGAGTCTGTGCATCTGGAGAGAGACTGATATTTGAATTGGAGCATAACATAAATATGATGTCATGGTCTAAACCAAATAAAACTCCATGTACTTGATCCACAGGATGCATAGTGGTACTACAGATGTTTTTCATGGGATGTGGTTGTAGGAGTTCTGGATTATATAGTTTGTGATAGAAGGGAACCAGTCTTTGGTAAGTGTCAAAAGGTAGGTGGGCCAAGGGTAGAAGAGCTCCAGCTGTCTTGTAGCTCCTGTAATGATGATGTTCATGGCTGCATCGGTGGCAGGGTAGGCTGGCACATTAGTAACACCCCTAGGATAAAGAAAAATACTGCTCTTAATTACTATAAATAGCAATAGTAAACTAAAATATACCAAATATTTTGATGTAACTGTGAGAAACTTTTATTTGCATTGATTAGTAACACAGTATTTTACTAACCTGACTTTCTCCATAGCTGAATCTGTATCAATGAGCCCCAGTGTGCATATAGAGATGGACACGTTGCTCTTCTTCATAGCCAGCTCATGCTGAAGGGCCCCGAAGAAACCATTCAAGGCAAATTTTGTTGATGCATATGGTGCTACAAAGGGATTGGCCATTTTACCTGTGAAGCATAGATACTGTAAATATTAGATTACACTATTGGTTTTCTGACCCAGTTTTGACTCCACTGTAGCCTTTTTAGGCCTCATTTTTTCAAACACTCAATCTAGTGCAAACATACAAATTCAGGACTTTTGATTTATCAATATTTAATATTCCAAAAAAGGTACAGTATTCATGTTGGCATCACACATACATCTTGGTGGTTTTAAAAAATTATGACGGAAAATTACCTAAAAGTGATGAAACAACCACCAGCGATCCTTTACTTTGTTCAAGGGCAGACATAGCTTTCCAAGCCATCTGAATATAGCTGAAGAAATTGACCTTTGGAAAGCACAGACACACACACACACACACACACACACACACACACACACACGCACACACAGATCAGTGCATTCCTCCTTATTTAATGTGTTGATATACCATCAAAATGTTTCATGCTACCTTCATCAGCCACTTGGTATGCTCTACATCTCCATCCCACATGCTGAAGGGGCTCGGGCCAATGTGGTTGAGAACCAGATAATCCAACCCTCCGAGCTTTTCCAGAGCGAAATCTACCACTTTGTCCGGGTCTGAATCACTGCCCATGTCTGCTGCTATGTAGAGAGCTTTCTGGGCTCCCAAACTCAGGCACTTCTCTGCCACCTGTAAGCAAATATCAGAAAGAATAGATTAACTGTCTGATGCAGCTGCAGAAACAAGTAAGTCCATTTATATGTTTTCAAGTTCACTGACCTGCTGTAAGACTTTCTCCCTCCTTGCTGTAATTACTATCTGAGCTCCAAAACGGGCATAGTGATATGCCATTTGTTCACCAATACCCGTACTTGCCCCGGTCACCACTACCCTGGCACCCCTGAGAGATTCTGAGAGATTCATGAGACACACAAAAAAAGACATTAACATGTAACCAAAGTTGCTGTACTGATGCTTGAGAACAATGCGGCAGGTATTTACGCCAACAGGTATATCCAAATCACTTTTATTAGCCAGGTATGTGTACACGTACAAGAAATTTGACCCTAGTTTCACTCAGTGTACAGTACATACACATATATAGCCATAAAGAGATAAGCTGCAGGTATAGTGCATGTTGGAGACACAAGGGTATTGCACAAGGAGTGTCCCTGACACTGTGTGTCTGGTATTAACTGTTAATCAGAGTGATGGCCTGTTGGAAGAAACCATTCTTGTGTCTGTTTGTCTTGGTGTACAGTGCTCTGTAGCGCCTTCCGGGGATGCGTAATGTTTCTCTGCAGTCCTAACTGTCTGTTGGCAGATCCAAATCAAACAGCGATGGCCAAGAAACAGACTGAATAATGGTGATGGATCAGAAGGTCCTTTGGAAAATATGACATAAAACTGGCAAATATCTATTTATATTTGTATTAAGCATGACAAAAAAAGGAGGACAAAAAACAAAAAAACTAATTAAAACAGCAGGCTCACATGGGAGCTTATCTACCCCAATGTCCCAGAAGATAAACAACAACAGACACGACAGATGAACCTTGCTCATAAGATCACAATCCTATGAAACAACAAATTAAACAGGCTTGTATTATTTGTACAACCTGATAAACCTGACAACATTTGACTGAAACTAATGATTAAGCAGGCGCAAAAAAACACTGTCAATGTTGGGGGAAAAGGATAAAAGCAACATTTTCTCATGTATGTAGTCGTTTCCAAAAGCAGATCAAGTTCTGAAACTGAATTTGATGACTGTGATTTCAGATCAAATCTATGAAACCACAGTTTTCTAGAATCTAGAATCATTCAACATGTAGGCATTTACCATAAAAAGATCAAAGTCCTCAATGTGTTGTTACAACATATTGAATCTTGACTTCGACTTAGTGCTCATTAGACTTATAGGGTAGGAGGAGCTGCCAATCATCTTTGCACCCTTGTTTAAACCCTTTGTGAATTTATTTACCTGCAACTGCATATACTAACACTGCACTCTTTAAGTGCAGAAAACAAATAAATTTTTTGTTTCTGAAGTCATCTTTCGGTGCCTTAACAAAATGCTTAAAACAGCCAAAAGAACCACACATTCTCCACGTGTAAAAAGATTAAGAAAGGAGGAGTTTTCTGAGATTAGAGGCCAAACACGCACGTCCAGGATAATGCACCTTTGTACTGTACGTCTACAGATGCAGAGTGGACCTGAAACTAATCATCAAGTGCAGTCTTATAAAATATGAAAATATTTTCTTCATTATACTTCAGTCCGCTGAGCAGCTTTTCATAAAGTGGCGCATTGTCGCAGTTGTCGAAACCGTACATGGGGATGTGCACATACATTAACACTACCCCATTGACTCAAACCGTATCATTTCATTACTCGTGGAAACTCAGCTGCACACTGCCTCCTTACAACATATAAACGCTGTCTTCTCTCTCTGGCGAGGCCTCAGTCACAAGCAGAAAGCGTGTCAGATTATCGCCAATTATTCGCTCAGTTTGTGCATCCTTTCCTAAATTTCCCCAGGGGAACACTAAACTTTCATCATCATTATCCACAGATATTTTGTGCATTGCAGAGCAGTAAGTATGTACAGCGCCCCATCACCCAAACAGATACACAGTGAATTTATTGAGTTTGTGTGGTCCATATCAAACCTGCCACTGCAATGTGGAGCCTGTACTGTCCATGGAGTGATGGGTGAGGTGATGGGGCAGTATATTTAACAGTTAAAGGTTTTATTGCCTGAAAATGTAATACAATATACTATAATACTGTAAGTATCTATATATCTAAATCCTACTTTTAATTTTCCTAAAGGTCCAGTGTGTAAGATTAAGAGACCTCATTTACATAATATGGAATATACTATGCATAACTATATGTTTATTAGTGCGTAATCACCTGAAAATCATTATATTACCGTAGAATAAGCCTTACATATCTACAGTTTCTCTAGTTTCTCCTTCATGCTTGGAAAGAGAGGCCGAAGCGAGAGGGTTGCAATCAGGAACTACACAGCTAGATACCACTAAATCATGCACTTAGAAACTATATAGAGTTGGCTATTTGTCAAATTATTTGAAATTAAAGCCTTGCAATTGTGTTAATTATTCTCTCAGTGTAATCAGCACTGCTGATTAAAAAGACAGTGCTGTCCAGGGTGGGGCACCACAAAAGGAGTGATAAAAGAAGTGATGGTACAAGAGGAGAAGTAGTTCATGCATCCATAAAAGACTGTATCCGTTAGCTGTAGATGGGCCTAATCATCAAATAACACTGTATGATAATAATATGAATATAGAGAGATTCAAGAAAATTAACAGTGTTATGTCTGGCCTCACTATAGATGGCAAGTCCTTTTTGTAGCCATAGCTTCCAGTAGTTCAACCAATAATAAGAGACATATGGGAGAATGATCAAACATACAGAAATTCATTCAGAAATGTCTTCTGTTGTTGATGATTTCTCTGCTCTAAAAGCTCCAGAAGTGCCTTTGGTTAGAAATATGAAGAAACGAAATGCTTGTTATGCAAGTCCTCACCTCTAACCTCTCAATCTCTTGACATGCATGAACTTTGACAGTGTTATTCCTTCCCATTCTGTTCTCTGAAGAACAATCGGATACAAAATGCAAACATTATGGGCCAAACCACCTACAGGTTCATGTAAACTACCTGAAATTGTGCGTCTCTTACCTGCCTCAAAACGGGGTGCAGTCCACTTGACAGCCAGGAAAGCAACACATATGCTTGCAAATATGACTTTTTTCAAAGTGTTCATTTTTGCAAACTTGTTATTAGTTAGTTATAATCGCTCCTAACTTCCTCAGTCCCCGTCTCCAGAAATGCCTGTCGTGATTCAACCAGATACTGTGAATGAAATCCTTCCTCTCTACAAACGTATGAACCAATGGTGTGATCAGGGTGTGTCAGATAAGATGTTAGTGGAGCTTTAAAAAAAAAAACTTTATTTAAACAAACAATTTTACATAAACAATGACAAACTCAGACAAAAACATAATAATCATACATTTTAAAGTAAAGTCACACCTCCATGAAAAACCAAACTAAAATGATTGTTGTGGTGTATATCACATATCAAACATATAACTTATAACAGATATAAAGAGGAAAGAGAGGAACATCAAATAAATAATGGTTAAAATCAATAGAAGTGAAATCATATAAACAAGTAAATCCATACTAATTAAATACAAGTGGTTTAGAATAGGTTAAGTTCTTCTATAAATGTGTACAGCTTATTTGGCGTTGTTGTACATTGTTTAGACATTTTTGTAAAAAAGGGATTTTATTCTTAAGAGCAAGCCATGACGGGGGGGATTTGGCATATCGACACTTGTGTATATAATATTTTGTAATAATAATGAGATAATTCACTAACATCTCATTTCTGTTCGAATATTTTGAGAGGACCAAGAAGTCCATGTCTCTTTAGAGCTGGACGAGATCAGGTCGTGGAGACATTTCCACAAATTTTGGACAGTCTCACATTCATAAAACAGATTAGGTTTCCAAATTCGTTTTGCAAAATATAACTGTGGAAGGAACTTGAGCGTGCTTTTTACATAAAAAAAACCCCCCCCCAAAAAAACACCAAATTAAATAAATAATATTCTGTATTAAAGTAACATATTTTTGAATTAATCCGTTGATATGAGAAATAATTGTAGATAATAATTGTTTTTTATTTTATTTTTTTAAAGACGAATCTGTCGCTGACTCGTGCGTTTGAACGGACAACTTTATTGACACAGCTCTCGTGCACAGGTGTCTGGTTGTCCTTCAGTCCGCGAGGCTTTCTGTCTGAGCTAGCCGCTGCTCCTGCTCGTTTCTTGGCGTACTTTAAATAACAGTACGTTAAAAAAAACTACGCAGCTCTGAACCATGGCGGCACGGATTCTGCCCGTAGTGAAGTTAGTATTTAATTATTTTTAAGATAAATGCTGCTCTGTGTTAGCTGCGTGTTAGCTCTGAGCTAACTGTTAGCATATACGTCCGTCAGGTTTCCAGCTGTCACTTCGCTCAGTGGTTGGATAGTTAATTTATTCTGTGTGTTGTGTGGATTTATATGTATCTAAACATTCATTGGGGTGTTGGACTAACGTACACGGGTGTCCTTCCTTTGCTAACGTTAGCTAATGCAGCGGTGTAACGTTGCTATAGTAACTAATAATAATAATAATACGCGTCGTGTTTACAGAGGTGTGTAACTCTTTTATTTCTCTGCCTCACTGACTCTCCTCTTTCGTTTTCAGACTGGCCACCAAGGTGACCATCGCAGGAGGAGCTCTGTATGTTGCCTGTGACTCTGGGCTGTTGGGGAGCGGTGAGCAGGGCTCCGTGGCCCTGGAGAAGGCCAAAGCTGCGATACCCCCGGCCATAGAGGAGTGGATGAAGTACTTTGGTCTGGAGGTACACATGAGATGCACCAGCCATACATAGTAGGCATGATGATGCAAAACAAGGAAGGAGAATGTGTCAGGCACATAATAATATTAATACATTTTATTTCACAGGTGCCTTTCTGTCACCCAAGGACACCGTACAAAAAATGAGAGTAGACAGCAAGTAACCGAAACAAACAAAAAGAACCATAAAAGTATAGAAAATTACAAGAATACAACATAAAAACAGGTTAAAATAGGACAATGCAATTGAATCTACGGAAGCCCTAAAGGGTCATGCATATAAAGCTGAAGCCCTGCTCGTCGTCTTCTCAGATGACGCACACTGATGTGTACGTTATCTGTAGCAAGGCATGAAGCTGTTTCAGCCTGTGTCAGGCCTTGACTGAAGAGATATGTGATGCGGTGATCGATATTCTCCTGCTCCTCTGACATTGCTACACTAAATGGTGTTTCCTGCGATGATTTAATACACTAGACTATCGTTTTGTTTTCTCAAGATCTCGTATGAATATCTCGTTATCACGGGAAAACGTGTGGAATAAAATGTATCTAAATGTATAACCCTTTAGGGCTTCTGTATGAATCAGATGGAAAAGGCCATTATAAACAGGTGGGTTTTTAAGTGCAGACTTAAATTGTGAGAGTGAGTTGAGTTGTTCCTCATGACGGGGGGGTAAAGAGTTCCAGAGCTGGGGAGCAGAGCGGCTGAAAGTTCTGCTCTCCATGGTGGTGAGACGGGCGGAGTGGACAGTCAGGTGAATGGAGGAGGGTGTGTATGGTCCAACGGCTAGCAGGTCAACAGTTCAACATCTTCATGTATATCATGTATATCCATGTACCTTTTATGAGGCATACAATAGATTATGAATTCACTGAATTAAAGTTTACTGCCATCTCATGGACATTTCTCTTAGGGACTGGAGGAAGTTATTCTTTATTTCTCTCAGATGACACACTGATGACACAAATTTGACTCTGTCCTCCTAAAACGGCATACTGACCCAGTTATAATTATGGTAGCAATTAGACCTTTTTTGCATACTGACCCAGTTATAATTATGGTAGCAATTAGACCTTTTTTTTCTTTGGTGGATTATAAAGAATACAATATTCAGTAAAATAAAAAAGTACACAGCTTTGGTTTACTTCAGATCTCACAGTAGACATTGTTGTTCTAGGAAATCTCCAAATGATTATGCGCATGCGTTTCATATCCGTATTCTGGTGACTATTGCTACTTTTCAGTGAAGCACCAAATGGTCAACCCTCAATCATTACTGCTACTTTTAGACATGGTTAGAGTGATCATCCAAAATCATATCTTTCACATTTTATATGTTATCTCTTTTTATTGGTACATCTGAAATGAAGGTAAATATAATGTGCAATACGCACAAACAGACCCCAACCTCCGCCCTTTCTTTCTTCAGGCTCAGCTTCCAACCATACCCAAGATTGAATTCTCCCCCGTTCAGGCGTGGAACTCTGGTAAGAAATGAATGAAAAGCTTGTTCCTTTTTTTTTTTTTTTCCAAAACATTTTTGTAAAGTCACGAGTTTTTGAGTTTCAGTGATATTTTTAGCATTCAGGGTAATTAATTTCAGCATCACTGTTTGTTGTCTGAGATTAGTATATTTCAATTGGTTAACACCTTAAATGCTTTTTAATTAATTTTGGAGTGTCAGACCCAAATTATTGATTCTTATTTTTTTTGCATTGCAGGAGTGCGGGTGGCGATTTCATCTCTTTCTGAGGCTCCAACAAAAGCAAATGAATACACAAATCATGGATTGCAGTATCTGAAAGACCTCACCAAGTGAGCGGGAACTCTCTGGTCAGCCTGGCATTGATAAATCTTTTTGCGCTTTGCACTTGAGACACTATTCTTCAAAACGTTGAAGCTCACAAGAAAGAAGAAAAAGAAACACCCAACAAAGAAAACTTAGAATGAAAAAAAAGTTGTGAAATTTGGCTACAAGGAGTGTACTGAGGTTCTCTAAATTATGGTGGCATTAGTCAGGAGTTGCATTGTACATATTGCTAGGAGGCAAAAAAAAAAAGTATTTTAAAAGAAACTGGTCTTTCGTTTTGTGTGTACCATCATATTTAATTTTTCTCAGCTCTATTAAACAATATTTTCCCATTTGTTCTCAAACCACCCAAATGTTATGAAGAGAATGTCTGTTATGTATATATGCAGTTTCACCGTTTGTGACTAATAATAACACAATCTTAAAACACCAGTCCAGTCTTTAGTTTGATTTATTGAGGCAAAATATTTGTGGATCACGGCAGTGTGTTCAAAGAACAAGACCAAACACAAATGTGCAAAAATCTTTATTACTCATGACAGAATAATAATGACACCAATGGCCCGTTGATGCTGCTACAACTTCAGAACAGGAGGAGGTGACTGAAAGCATGAAGAAGAGCACATACAGCCAACTCCACTTTACACAACATAGAAACACTACACAGCACCATTAGCGGTGATGTACAGTGTTAACCTTTTTTCTTTTCTTTTTTCTTTTGTTTTATAATGTGGGTTAAACAAAAAGGACTGATTCTGTCACACACCGTCACTTCTCTACTGTCAAAAAAAAGGTTTGGAAATCTCCAGACAGACGCTCTGTTCAGATGATGCATGCAGAGTTTTGTATATTTACTGATTGACTAGTTTACTGAGGGATACACTGAATGACTTGAAGGAGGCCAAGACCAATTCAGCAACTAGGAAATGGTGACAAAGTTAGGATGAGATACCAATACCATAATGCAAGCATACGTGTCATGTTTGCAAGACAAAGTTATAAAGACTAGAACCAGAATAAGTTAGTTACTGTCAACAAACTGGTTTCTCAGTTGATTATACCTGTTATATATTCGGTTTATAATTTCTGTATATTTCACTAAAAGCTGGTGGTTTTTCATGAGATATCCGTATAAATGAGAGTAATCACGACGGGCAACATTACAAGGCATTTTACACAAGTTGTACATATTAAATACTGTCATCTGTATTGCAACAAGTTATTTTTTCTTCATGCGTTTGATATAAAGCATTTATTCTGCCACATTTGCTCTTAAGGAAAAAAGCAATTCGGGGAAAACTATGTAGCGTACCATAACCTAAACATGTAAACTTTATACAATAAAGTGCTCCCCACAATATCAACAGTGAGATTATACAACCAAGGCAGATGTGTTATACTTAAAGAACATTTTCATACTGCAATTAAGAGCAAAACACAGCACTAATATAAACTGATGGTTACAAAACGTTCCTCAAGCTGTCAGTGTCACCACTTCTGAATGAAAACCAAATAGCAGCCTTCATACGCAATGATTCATTACGGGTGCAGATAGTCTAAGAGAGAGAGAGAGTATGTACAATATTGCGGAATGACAAGCCGGAAGGCACTTTATGATTTTTGTGGGATCAAATTGAAATGAGAATTTAGCAAACTGCATCTTCATCACCACTACAAAGGATCTGATCTCATACAATGCTAAACATGGTGCAAAGGTGCAGAAGTATGTTTCCACATGAGCTTGACTCATCTGGAAGGCTTTTGAAATATAAGGGCATTCAGGTGACTCGACAATGCTGCTTCCATTCGTCCCTTCCAGCGCTAACACTAAATTGTTTGATAAAACAAGCAGATAAATGTATTTATCTGCCTGTTTGTTTCAATAAATGCCTCAGTGGAAGACATCTATCCCAAATTTAATGTGCATGTCATGCCTACTTTAGATGATCCAAAGAAAAATGGCTTTAAAATGAAATTTTGAGCAGCTCTTTTTTTTTCTTCCTTTTTTTCTTTTTTAAGTACACATTGGGATTTAATTAAGAGAATTACTTTAAGGACAGATCAGTGAATATCTCAGGAACAACAATGCAGTAACAACTACACTTTGCAGCTGTTGGGCAGTGCAATCTTGGCCTGTCCAAACTTAAAGCATGAAGTAGAGCAGCAACAATAAAACAAATCAACTCCCTCTCCTCGAAATAGCCAAGCATAGCGGTGCTACAGTTCTGCTGTGCATATGAAAAACAGATTGCACTTTCTTCCGAACGATAAAGCATATTAACTATTCAACCCTGCCATGGCTTTGAATAGCAGGATTATAACAATGAGTGGAACAGAAGCAGATGGACGGAGGCTGGAGAGTGAGATAAAGTGTCCACTATCTCTAGGTGGTTTTCACCAGGTCATAGACATGAATATGAAAGTCATCATCATATTTGATATAGTAGACAGAGGGCTTGGCTGGGACCTGGTAGATGACCAGGCCCGTTCTCTTCACACCCTTGTCAGTAACATACTCCACTTGTTTCCCCACCAGACTCTCCGTCTCTTCTCCTGGCTTCCTGTCGGCAGGCAACAAGTGCTTGTTTTCTGAGGAGTTAAACAATATTACAATTAAATTATGGTTTAGTATAAGTATAAGAATCCTGTATTTCAAGAGACAAAGCTTTAACCGATTTTAATAAACTACCATAATTTTTGGACTTTAAGCCGCTACTTTTTTTCTACACGCTTTGAACCCTGCGGCCTACACAACGGTGCGGCTAATTTACCGGCTAACGGGCACTCTAGCAAAAGTGAGACAGACATGGGGAAAGACTATGCGCCAAAGAAGACACTAGTTTTGATTTTTGCATCATGCACACACCCTCATCATGGAAAACACACAAAGAAATGCATATGATGCAGCTTTTAAGTTAAAGACTGTCAAAGATGGAAATAGTGCTACTGCACGTACATCATCCCATGTTCGTCCCGTGTTGATGCCATGTTGGTGCTGTGTTGATGGTGTGTTGGTGCCGTGCTGCCAATTTTTAGGCACAGTTTGAAAAAAAGTGTGTCTTAAATAAAAAAATTCGTCTTACTGTGTAAATATCTAATGTTAAAATATTAAAATTTTGCTGGTGCTGCTTATATTCAGGTGTACTCAACAATAATAATTATGGTATGAGTTTTACTGATGAGTCTTACTATCTGTCTAAATTAATGTTAATGTTTATGTGTGCCAAATTACTTGAATATTCTTAAAATAGAAGTAGCAATTTGTGTGTACCCGTTACCTCTGGAACAGCTCCAGAAAACAGTGGTTTGATGAAACCATTGGATTGGAGTCTTGGCTCGCATTGTTTAACGTTTCACAACCATAAATATCAAACAGAGTCTGATTTAATTCCAAGTACTTGGGTGGAAAACATTCACTCTTTTGAGCCGGGTTGTGGCATTTTACAGCACACAGTACGTCAAGACTGACTGTGTCCTTGGCTGAAAGAAGTACATACTTTACAGATTTTTTTGTGGGACTGAACCCCCCTGATGAAGACTTGTGTTAAATACAGACCACCATGACTGTTTGTGATCTCACATGCTATCCATGCCACATTAAACGAGTGGAAGTGGAAAATGATTCACGTCACATAGCGGTCACTTTTCATCTATCAAGCCTTAGGACAAGATTATCAAAGACTTAATAAAGCTTTGTGAAGTATCAATCTGTCTTTGTTACATCCAAATCACCAGTACCTGCTTCAGGCAAAATCCTGAGGTCTCCGTCAGCGTAGTCGTCCCACAGCTGGTACATATAAAGAACGGGGTCCTTTTCATAAGTGATATAATACCAGTTGGTCATGATTGGAGCTCTGGAGAGGACCATGCCTCTCCACTCATTCTTCTCTCCATCCTCTTTTTCAAATAGATGCTCCACCGCTTTGCCCACCAGCTCCTCCACACCCGGAGGTATCTTGATCTTGTTGTTCACTGCGGATGCATACATACAATGACAAAATGAGAAACGCGGAAACCTAAACCCAGCAGCTGCAAACTAGCTGGCGCAGATTAAAAGAGAGGCTAAGTAACTGACCAACTTTTTCCGAGAGGACTTGCAGGTTCGACACTCTCTCGTCCTTGAACAGCTCGATGCCGTAGACGCAGTCGAAGCCGTCATACTTCACCATGAAAAGAGAAGGGTTCACGCTAAGCCTGTCGAGTACAGTTCCCTTCCATTTGCTCTGGTTCCCCTTCTCACGCCAGTTATGCTGAATGCGGACTCCCAGAATGGTGTTAGGGTCTGGGGTCAAGGTGTCACTCAGCTCTCCGCTACTCCGCTTCCTGGTAAAACAGGATGAATATGGAGGTCTGTGTGTTTGTGTGTGTGGTTACGATTAAAAACAAAGAGTTCACCTTACATTCGATTCAACTGAATTCAGTTTTATTTATATAGTGCCCATTCATACCAAAAGTTATCTCATGACACTTTTCATACAGAGCAAGTCTAACCCATTACTGTTTATAATATCTACAGAGAGGCAACAATCACACACATACAAAACTAAACAATACACATACACTACAGCTTTATGTAATCAGGCGATGTAACTTGTGATCATGTACAAGTTGCATTTGAGACTTCAGTGTCTCTTATTCAGGAGTATTTGCAACCTTACCACCATTACTATTTCAGATCGCAACTGATCATTTAAAAAAAATTTTGTGTGTATAATCCCAGCCATAAATCTGAAATAAACAACCAGATAATTCCAGATGTTTATACCTGTGTTTCATGCACGTTTTACTTTATTTTCTTGGCATCATGTGATGTGGCGTGAATAGTTTCTACATACCTGCCCCTTTTCTTGGACATGCCTCCAGAAATTCAAAAGGCTACTGATTAAGAGAAAGACAGGGCAATGTTCAGTTATTATATTATATGAGTGAACATAACAGCTGCCAAAAACTTCACATGTAGTGTATATACAGCATGAGGAAGGCCTCTCCTTCAGCTGAGAGGCTGAGACCTGTGACTGACAACTCCAGCAGCCAATAGATTAGCACGCTGGGATAACTTCCTGGGTTTTTTTTTGTTGCTTTTAACTACACCACCATGGAGGTCACTGTGCTTTATAGGCTATACACACGAGTGTGGCCTCAGTTAAGGATTCAAAAGTCAATAACAAAGCCTGTCTGACACAACTTCGTGAGAACACGTCAGCCATTTCACTGTATCAGACGAGTTACAGTATGTAGCGTTAGCGTCAGCTATGCAAAACATGACGAGGCGAGGCCGACAGGCTGTGTGCCACCACCTGTGCTGGACTAACTCCAACACACCTCCACCTCGTTACCATTAACACTCGTCTGTCCTAGCTCTACCTTCAATGCAGATGTTACTGTAAGTGGAGGCGGTTAGCTACATCCGCTTTTCTGTGTCCACCACCGGTGCCAGATAGCAAACACCGGCATTAAACGGGGCGTTCACAGCCTTATCCTCACTTATGTTATGATTTCATTACCTTTACGCAGATTTCATATCAGTATAGTTCAGTTCGTCCGGCAGAGAAATGCTGCCACACACCAACCCGCCTGTGTAAATCTCGCGAAACCTGTGGAAAATGGGAGATGAGGTGAGGAGACTCGACTTCCCAGCGAGCCTCCGGTTGCCATGGCCGCAGAGAATGACATGAACACGCGCGCAATGCATACTGGGAATTGATGTTTTTTTTTTTTTTTAGTTGACAGTGATATGGACTTTTTTTTTTTTTTAACGACAGGAGTTTAAACAGGTGTTGTAGTCAGTGCCGCATGCTGCGGAAATAGCGTAATTACGGTATTCGGTGCGCGTGATCGACATAAAAAAAAAAAGTGCACAACACAAGGTCGGGATTTTCTGTGACGCACGAGCAGCTCACAATTTTGACTTAAAGGGGCAGACAGCAATAATAATCTGAAGTCATTATTATGTTTCTTTAGTATTTAAATATCTCTGTTAGGCCTGTGATAACATTTAGCATATTAAGTTTCAGAAAATCAAACTAAACACAACACTAAAATGCTTAGAGCCCGTAACTCTTCTATTATATCTGATCTCTAAAATTATATCCACGCCTGTTCTTCTTTGCTACATTTGAACAATGTTAACCTAAACCATCAGTGTGCACAACCTGAAAAATTTGCATGTTTTAAACCCAGTTGTACCAAGTACAGTTGTGAGGAGGATGATAATGAGCCAATTTAAAAATTATTTTGAAGCGTTACCTGCATGCATGCCTGTAATACAGCCGTTATATATCTACAGAACCACATGGAGAGCTAGTTACATTCAACACTGACCCATAGCATTCAGGGTTAGTGAGAGTATAGGCAAGTAATTGGGAATATCAGCTGGTCTTTTTTGTTTTTTGTCTATAATGGTGTGCAGAACAGACAGATTTTACAATAGCTGCATCCCCCATGCCATAAGAATGTTAAACTCCCAATAACCCACCCTCCCACACATATGACACTAGTTACTTTACATTGATACTGGAAACTCTATTTGTTAATCTAGTTGCACTATTTATATTGTCTATTGTACACTGTACAATACATTCTGCTGCTACATAAGCTGCTACATTTCTGTGAAAAGGTCACAATTTTATTCTTTCTTTTTATATTTTCTTTTATTTTGTATTTCATATACTTTATATTTATACTGTTATTGCCTTATCTTCTGTTTTTATTCTGAGCCTATGCAACGAAATTTCGCTCAAATGTACATTGTGAATGTACAGCTGAATGAGAATAAAGTCTGTCTAAGTCTAAGTCTCTAATTTATGCTCCAAGAATGAACCTACCTACCCACCAAATCCGCAAATAAAACTTTGACCCATAAAAGAAACATTCCCAGCCCATAATGATTGCAGAATTAATACTTTTATTGATCATTCAAAGGCTGTGTCACTGTTTGATACATATTTTCAGTATAGCAGAAATGAGTGCATGGAAGTTGACCTCGCATTTTCAGTTTATTTTTAGTTTCAGCTCAATGGAAAGGGTTTTGCCTGACCCATTTTGAATGCAAACACAAAGACAAAAGGTAATAAGTGAGGGTGACAAAAGCAAGATTTATCACCTCATATTCCACCTTATTTATACTAATCATATCATATCATATCTAGGTGTGTTAGGTGTAAATTTGTTGCACTACTGCTATCACCCCACTGTCACCACACCTGTAATTTTGTCCCCAAATACCCTTTTCTATATTCTTATTTTAATTTTAAATACTTCTATTATTTATTTCTTTTACTTTCTAAACTTCTGTATACGTATGTCTGTCATTGTGCAGCTGCAACAACTGGATTTCCCTGCTGGGGAATCAGTGAAGGTTTATCTTATCTCAACAACCACATATTAAACAACATAACACCACGTATTTGTAAATTAGTAAAAGCATTGTCTTGATTAATACATCCCAATTAAGCACACTGACACATTACCATTCTAATATGCCTAATTGCTATTTAACACTCTTGTAATCCAGTCCGTAAAGGATGATATGCGCGTGTAGACATCAGGAGTCCTGGGGTTTCCGCATCGCCGGCCAGAGAAGGAGACGATACCTGCGGCAGCTCCATCACACACCAATGGACCACCTGAATCCCCCTTGAACAGCAAAGATACAAGACACTTAACAGAAGGTGTTCTTAACAAGGGACAAAACAGCAGCAGAAACAAAATTATTAATTAATATTAAGGTATCAAAGGTCATTTTGGGTGTGTGATCAACGACTAGCCAGTGTGTTTTCTTACCGAGCAGAAGCCTTGAAAAACATCGTCCCCAACACCACAAATCATTCTCCTGGTGATAGGAACATTTCCCCATCTCCTACGACAGGTCTGCTGTGACAGGGAGGTTACGTTGACCTCCTGAAGCCTAGCTGGAAAGGTTCTGTTATCACCTATATCCCCCCAGCCAGCTGTGAGGCACTTACTGGATGTCCTCACCCTGCCTCTCTTCAGAGGGATCAGCTGCACTGCATCAGTCAGTTGGGCACTGCTGTTGAGCTGATGAAAGAAATTAAATAGTCCAAATATAATCCCGACATGTTTCATGCTTTTGTGTTAACTATAAACAACAAGCAGATCCATAAAACAAACAGTGGAAAACCATCCTCACCTTTAGGAGCATGATATCATTTCTATGTCCATCATAGTTGGGATGTGGAATGGATCTGATGGCACTGAACTGCTGCTTAGTAGGCTCGTCACCGGAAAGGGCATCAGCTCCAAGGACAACTGTGTATGGTCTGGAAATTACAATTAAATGACAGGTGACAATAGATATCATGTTAAGGCTGCTAATAAATCATTTCTCTTGACAGAAATAATATTTCAGTGTTCAGTATAAAAAACAACTTTCAGTAACTCTTTAGTTTGCCAGATGAAAACAATCCATCACTGAAGACCTACAGCTCTTGCACAGTTTTGAGTGTGTGGACACTGACCATTGACATAAAATGAAAGAAGCAGCTGCAATGAAAATAGGAAAACCTTTATACAGGGAATTAAATTAAAATTGTCACTATGTTTTTTCAAAACTGTCACAGGAGTTTTTTTATCAGCATGATTTAAAATCCATTTATATTTCTTGAAGTAGAAAAAAAAACCCAAATCAAGATATTTTTGAATTCTTACACAGGTATCTGACAATGTGCTGCTGTGAGCACAAAGTCCTGTCTCACCAGGACACCACCACAGTTCTGGCGACCTCGGACTTGTAGCGAGGCCATGTAGGGCCGAGAGTGGGGGGCAGCCTCTCTGCCTCCCACAATCCGAGAACTATCAGCTTCTAAAATACAAAATCATCTTTCTTATTATGTTCATCCAAGATACTCGAGGTTGGTAGTGAATGTAGATTTGTACATCATTACAATGTATAGATAGCTTACCATTCAGGACAAAGAGCAGCAGCAGAACAAAGGCGACTGCCATGGTCTCTGGTCAAACTCAAACCTTCCGCTGTTGGTTGTATTATTTCTTGGCCTTTATTGCTTCATTGTGTTTGCTAACATGTTGGTTTTGTTATGTTGTTGGCAGGTTTACCAAAGACGTGATTTTCAAAACAGGGTTTCATAATTCATGCAAGAAACCGGTAATGTTATAACATCTTTAGAGATACTGAGGCAAACAGTGCTCTGAATGTTCAAACCACTATACTGCATGTGGACGTGTTTGTTTAGCAAAGATATATATTTTAGAGGAACAGGAGTTAAAGTCCACATGGTCGTAAAAAACATATAAATACATGATTAATGAAAATTCTCCCAAAGTTGTGGTTTATTAATTCTTACAAAGTGTTATGTCAGTTCCCTGTTTTCAGCAGGTTACATCAGATCTGTGTTAAAAAGATGTCTTACAAAACTGTGTTGTGTTGCACAACATGCTGCAGATTCTGACTAAATCTGCTCTCACACGCAGCTGAGGTTCTCTGTCTTTGTCTTCATCAGTTTTGATTAATTTTGTATTACTTTTACAGATTTGTATTATATGTTATTGTTTGTTCTGTATACCTCTATAAACTATACTATACTACGTCCTACATCAACTTTACCATTAAGACCCTTAAGGCATTGATGTCTTTGATGAAGGAAAGAAGAAAACAATATTTGCGACATGATTTTTTATTTTGCTTTTATGTTAAACAGCAAACACAGACAGAGCAATTCAGACACAACTACCTCTCCTTAATACATATGCGAGGGTATGCAAAGCTTGGTGTAAGATTGTTACATTTAACAATTCTTTTGTTGGAGAATGTTGTCGATCCAGGGAAGGTATTTTGATATGTCTGTGTAGACATTGGGGTAGTCTGGGTAGTTACAGTTGCGAATGTGATTGAAAGACACGATACCAACAGCCTTCCCGTTGCACACCAGAGGACCACCAGAATCACCCTGTGAAAGGGAAATATCTTAATATGTTTATTAAAGTGCAAGATGTTTATATACGTTTTAGTCTGGAAACCAGTTGACTGATTTTATTTTGCATAAACAGACAGAAAACCTACCTGACAAATTCCTTTGGTTGTGTTATATCCACCAGCACAGATAACATTGTCAGGAAGACGTCTCCATTTTCTCTTACAGACTCTCCGGTTAATGATAGACACATCAACCACTCTCAGATCATTAACAGATGTACCACGAGTTTTATTCAAACCCCATCCAGCTACCTCGCACTTCTGGTTTTCTTCTGTGCCATAACGAGGAAGCTCAATGAGTTGTACTCTTTTGCCCAGGCTAACTTCACCAGACAGCTAAAGAAAAAATCAGAACCGTGAAATTAGAAACTGTTTGTCTGATCACAGTCCACTCTTTATCAGACTTCAGTTAAACAAGTTAATGAAGGGCTGAATGAATATACTTACTTTTAGGAGCATGATGTCATGACCTTTTCCAGCATCCACATAAGATGGGTGTTTGCACCTCTTCGCAATGGATCTCTTGATGCCATTAGCCTCCTTCAGACTGTGGGTGCCTAGAATGACTTTTGCTAAAATCATTTTGCTAGAAAAGGTTTCAAATGAGAGGTTGTCAGTAGATTTTCTCAAATGCTGCTTTGCCAACAACAAATATACAGTCGTCCCTCACTATAACGCGGTTCACTTTTCGCGGACTCGCTGTTTCGCAGATTTTTTTAGTGTAATTTTGCATGCTTTTTTTTTTTTTTTCTGAATTGGCTAAGGGAGAACCGCACGTGTTCTGCGTCCTGATTAACTAAGTGAGTACTGTACAAAATGCGTGTAAAAAGGTGTATAAAAGGGTGTGGTTAGGGGTTTTACGGCCTTAAAACATGTATAATAATTGTAAAACTTACTTCGCGGATTTCGTTTATTGCGGGTTATTTTTAGAACGTATCCCTGCGATAAACGAGGGACCACTGTATATGTGAAGATAACGTGAATAATTCTTTATTTAATTTCTAATTACATCACAACTATCTAACTCACATGTCACAGTGTGCAGCAGTGAGCACAAAGTCTTCACTGATGAGGAATCCTCCACATACATGTTGACCTCTGCTGTTCTGCAACGAGGCCATGTACAGCATCGAGTTCTCCGGGGCTTTTTTTCCATTTATGATTTTACCCCCAAGTGCTGCAAACATAAGTAAAAATCTAAATTAAGTTACTATCCCATTAAAGGTTAGAGAGTAATTAAAGCATTCAGTAAACTTACCATCTCGTCCGAGACTTGTCAGAAGGTGAAACAGCAGAAGTTTGTGCAGGGCATGCATGATGCCGGCAGTAAAACTGACTTGTCTTCTTCGGGGAGTCAAATAGACTGTTTTATAGTGTAGTTTGTTTTTTTAGAAATGTGATAATCATCTATTTAAAAATGAACCCCCCACCACATCATTGCGAAATGAAAGCTTACACCTTTGTGTTATCTTTGTAAGATCATGTTTATTTCATCTGCTGCATTAGCAGCTAAAAACACATTATGCAATCATTCGTGTGAGCAGATGAACTAGTTCATTAGCACTCACGAGATACTATCTGGTTCATGGGAGAAATTTGTCAATACATCAAAATAAAGGTCAAGGTATCTTGTGCAGCAGCAGAACATCACAAACTAAAAAACACAACATAAATATTACAAACAAAAGTAACAAACAAACAGTAAATGATACAATAAATACATGCTAGAATAAGCTTCAACTTATTTACAAGAACTAAAGTTCAGTTGTTTCTCACCCTTACCAATCTCCCCATGACCCTTATTTTTATCTTGAAAGTCACCACAAGTACTCCGACATAGTTTGCTACCCAACTCTCAGCAGACACTTGTAGCAGGGCACAGATGTGAGATAGAAAAGCTTCTACATTAAATTATTTCTTTCGTTATATGAAAACATTTGTATCTGTATCTGTACTACTTGGAGTTCATAGCTGCTTAACTTTATAATGGGTCCTTCAGTCTAGTTAGCTGAGGTTACATGCAATAGCTTTATACTATGGAGACATGGAGGTAGTACACTGTGCAGCAGTGAGCACAAAGTCTTTACGGATGCATGATACATACACACATACATGATGGCCTCTGTAGTTATGCAATGAGGCCATATACAGCATGGACTTCACTGATTTATGACTATTTATGATTTGACCCCCGTTCACTTAACTTACCGTCTCTTCCGAGACTTGTCAGAACACGAGGGAGCAGAAGTTTGTGCAGAGCATGCATGATGCCAGTAAAACAACTGACTTGTCTTCTTGGTGGTGTGCAGTAGACTGTTTTATAATGTAGCTAGCTTTGTTAGAAAAATGCGATAACCATCTATTTTATATTGACCTCTCACCACATCCTTTGTGAAATGGTAGCTTGCAACTTGTATCTTTGCAATGTCTTGTTTAATTACAACACCATAACCTAAAACACACATTATGCAATCAGTATGTAATGAGTTTAACACAGTCTCTCTAAAGAAATGTTTTACTTTTTTGTATTTTGGAAACTTAGGCCTACGCTATGAAGTGATTATGTTTTGGAGCTCATAGCTGCTTTACATAGTAATCGGCCCTTCACTCTGGTTAGCTGAGGTGGCTTTATGTCTAGGAGACACTGATGTAGTAAAAAAAAAAAGATTATAATTAAGATGCAGATGACTGCTTAATTTTTCAGTTAGGTTCATTCATACATTCATTTTTTATTAATGTTTTGAACAAATTGCACATAAAATAATCTGCCTTTCTGTAATCAATGCAGCTCTGCTACATACATCACATTTACCCTCAAAACAATTTGTGAATGAGCTTCTGGGGAAAAAAGACCTCTGCATTCATTTTTGTCTTTTGATGAAAGAAAGAGAAAAGAATATTTGCAACATGATTTTATTATTTTGCCTTTGTGTTAAACAGCAAACACTGACAGAGCGACTCAGACACAACTACCCCTCCTCAATATAATGAAGGTATGCTGAAGCAAAGCTTGGTGTAAGATTGTTACATTTAACAATTCGTTTGCTCGAGAATGTTGCTGATCCAGGAAGGTATTTGAATGTCTGTGTAGACATTGGGACGGCCTGGGTACAGTTGTCCTCACCGAAAGACACGATACCAACAGCCTTCCCTTTGTAACACCAGAGGACCACAGAATCACCCTGTGAAAGGGAAATACCTTAATATGTTTTATTCAAGAGCAGTTAAGATACTTACTTAAGTCGTGGAAACCAGTTGACCCATTTTAATTCCATAAACAAACAGAAAACATACTGACAGCTCCTTTGGTTGTGTTATATCCACCAGCACAGATGACAGTGTCAGGAAGACCACCCATTGTCTCCTACAGACTTGCTTGTTAATGGTAGACACATCCACC
This sequence comes from Larimichthys crocea, assembly GCF_000972845.2. Lineage (NCBI taxonomy): Eukaryota > Metazoa > Chordata > Actinopteri > Sciaenidae > Larimichthys > Larimichthys crocea. Next base: position 16,574,761 of record NC_040027.1, on the reverse strand, counting down.
ACTCTCAGCTCATCAACAGTTGGACCGTTAGTCTTGTCTTTCCCCATCCAGCTACTTGGCATTTCATTATCTCTTATGTCATTCCAGAAGTGGGAAGTTGAATTGTTTTGCACACGTGTTGCCAGTTGAACTTTCTGAGACAGCTGGAGGCACAAAGAAATAAAGTAAATAAAAGTAATAAATAAAATATATAAGTTGTATTTCTCCTGTGCCATAACGAGGAAGCTCAATGACTTGTACTCTTTTGCCCAGGCTAACTTTACAAGACAGCTAAAGAAAAAATCAGAATGTTCTTCTCTGTAAAGTGTCTTTGAGTACTCTGAAAAGCGCTTTTAAATAAAATGTATTATTATTATTATTATTATTATTATTATTAAATTCGAAACTGTTTGTCTGAACACAGTCCACTCTTTATCAGACTTCAGTTAAACAAGTTAATGCTCATGAATCATTTAAATGAAGCTTATTACTAGCAGTATTACAATTTAGCGTCTGCTGCCTTGAATGATTATGAAAGTGTATTTTTAGAGTTTTAAATGAAATTGTTGCATTTAGGACATTTTTATTATTGTTTAACCACCACTTTTTAGATTTTTCCATTGGAAAAAAACATTTAAAAACTGCATGTCATCTGGGACAACTAGGCTGAATGAATATATACTTACTTTGAGAAGCATGATGTCATTCCCTTGTCTGTAATGCGTATAAGATTTGTGTTTACACCATTTCGCAATGGATCTTTCGATGCCACGAGCCTTCAGATTGTGGGTGCCAAGAACGACCTTGCAGCTGAAAAAGGTTTCAAATGAGAGGTTGTCAGTAGATTTTCTCAAACGCTGCTTTGCCAACAACAAAACAAAGCAACAAATGGTACATGTGAAGATGACTTAAACAATTCTTTATTTAATTTCTAATTACATCACAACTATTTAACTCACACGTCACAGTGTGCAGCAGTGAGCACAAAGTCTTCACTGATGAGGAATCCTCCACATTCATGTTCACCTCTGCTGTTCTGCAGCGACACCATGTACTGCATCGAGTTCTCCTGGGCTTTTTTTCCATTTATGACTTTACCTCCAAGTGCTGCAACGACAAACAGTGGTTGGAGAGTAATAAAAACTCTCATTTAACTTACCATCTCGTCCGAGACTTGTCAGAAGGTGAAAGAGCAGAAGTTTGTGCAGAGCATGCATGATGCCAGCAGGCCAACTGACTTGTCTTCTTGGGGGCTTCAAGAAGACTGTTTTATACTATAGCTTGTGTGATAATCATCTATTTTATATTAACCTCTCACCACATCCTTTTTGAAATAAAAAGCTGTGGTATATTTGCAATATTTTTCATATGATAAGTGCAGCTGCCAGCTGCCCAAGAACATTATGCAACTAGTATGTAATGAGTTTAACACAGTCTGTTAAATGCATTGTTTTACTTTTTTTATATTTAGGAAACTTTCAGTCTCTTCCAATCTAATGGTGGGGCCATTTTTTGCAATAAATGTAGGAAGGTTTATTTTCTTTTATCTTGGTTGTAGATCAGATTCATTCATTATTATAGTTTTTTCTCCTACATTTTAGGAGGTTATAAAGTTTTTTTTAAAACATTTTAATCACCCCTCATTTTGTTTTTTACTGTTTAGGACTTTCTTCTCGACACGTCATGATTCAGATTTAATCATTAAAGCTGGGGTAGGTAACATTAGAGAAACTAGCTAACTGAAAAAATCTCACAGGTTTGCCTCCAAAACCACTCCTCCAAAAACACATTTTCATGTGCGATGAGTGCATGGATAGAGGGCATGCAGGTAAACAGGTCTATATCAGGTCCTATCACTTCATGTTGCCCAAATATGGCGGACTCCATGGGAATATCTGTTCCCAGATATATAGGGCTCATTCTGGAAACACTTTATAATGAGTACACACTATTAAGCATTAGTTAACCATTCATCATTTATAAAGCATGTTTCTGGCCTAAATACTCATTAGTATATGGTTTATAATCACAGTTATAAATCTTTTACTCTTCATTAATAAGCCCATCTATATAAATCATGGGTTCGGCATTTCTAAATGAAGTATTACATCACTTACTAACCAGTTATTTAGTATTTGTCAGTGGTTCAAAAGATCATTTAGAAAGAAAAATGTAAATGATGAACAAACTATTTAGATGTACATGTCTGTATGCACTTACACACCCACTATTCAGACTTGTACTAATGGTTAGTGAGTGTGTTAGTAGATGTTTTATAAAAACTCACAAATTCCATTTCCAATGGATGACCTATAAACATTCATGAATTCAGGCAGTTACAAAGCACTTACTACTCGTTAATTAAGTATTTTGTGTGAGCTCATCTAAAGTGGGCACTATCTATGCCTTATAAAGCATTTACGAATGAGATTTAAAGGCTGGCAATGCTTCAAGATGACTCACAAAAGTGTCAGTTATCTTAACAGACCAAGGAGAGACACAACACAAAAGGATATAAACATACTGCATTGATATTTATTCCAACATATTGTAACTGTACAACTGTTCTGTTGATGAAAAAAGACAAACAAGGGTAAGCAAAGAGGAATAAAAACTTGCCAACACAAAAGTGGATCACAGAAGTTTAAGTACGACAAATAAAATCTTTGTTTGAAAAAAATTAAATCTGCCTATCAAAAAAAAAAGTCAGAAAATATTTCAGTGTCATAATTTAACGTAATTCTTAATACTATCTTTAAGAAAAGTCTAAAGATTATTTGAGATAGATAAAATAAATATACACAACACATGATAAAAAAAATACAGGAAAAGGAATTTTACGGCACTACAAAAACAAAGTGCACTGATTCCTTGGAATTTGGTTACAGTGGCTGCATATGTTTACTTGTATTATTTGAAAATGTCATAAATAAGTCTCAAGGGGACTAGATGTCTTCGAGATCCACCCACCAGCCATTCCTCCTCTCCCATACTGGTGCAGAAACAAAACAACAAACACAGACAATAACTTAACAATAACTTGTTTGACTGTATTTGACACTTAATGAAAGTCACTATTACTATAACATATCTTTCTTTTATGCCGAAAAAGGCTCTCATCAATGACAACAAACTCCCTTCTTCCATCAACCCGCTGGCCTGTACACCTTCTCATCCTTTCAACTGCTGTGACACAGACCTCCCATATTTTTAGCGAGAGTGGTTGAACTGGCTGCAATTGCGTCATCCATCATATCAATCTGTTGTAATCATAGACCCTGACAAAATCTTCAAAGGCAAATGAAAAGAAGTTTTTCTAAATGAATTGAGAATTGTGCCTGACAGATATTTGTTTTTCCTTTCCCATATGTTCTGTTTAAAAAGTACAGTTACATAAAATACTGTTCATTTAGGAAAGGGATTCATGCTGTACTCACTCACTCACTTACACACACATACACAGGTTTGGGTCCTAATGGTAAACAGTAAATTACTTGTTTTATTGCATACATAAAATATGGCAATTTTAAAATCATAAAACTGTACAGTACAGATGTAGACGTTTATGTCAGTATATTTTTGTGAGGGTAATATGATTTGACCAATTATGAATGCTGGATATGTTCTACTGTAGCCCCCCACTGAGGGGCGCCAGAGATCACAGGGGGCGCACACAACTTTGTCTGCTCTGAGGTTGTGAGGTTACCAAAATTATATTTGTGCACATTAATAAAATTTATAAACATTTTATAAAACAAAGTATTTATAAAATCCCAGTAACACACCTAATTGAATACTCAAAACTCAGTATAATCCAAATTGAAACATATTTTTGATACACATTAAATTCAGCTATTTATTACCAACACCCCTGACCTCTGACCTCTGAATTTGCGTAAGCAACCTTCTCGTCTCCCGCGGTCAGTTGGGCTAGTATAGGTTAGACCTGGGTAATTCATTCCTGATTGTTTTTATGAATAAAACATTATGTCTGATAAATGTAAAAGTACTGATAGTTCATCTGTATCAAAGAAGAAAACAAGGCAATATCTCGAGTGTTACCTTGATTCTGGTTTTATCAAATGACGGGACAGTTTTCGTCAATGATAGCATGAAGCCAAGCAAACTGAAACGACACCAGGAGTCCAAACACCACCAGAGTATTGGTGAACGTCGAGAATATTTTGAAAGGTAGAAGCAATTGGCACTATCAAGAAGATCAGAAAAGCTTTTGAAAGAGCTGGTAGTGATTTACAAAGAGCCACGGAGGAGTCATTTGACTACTCGCTGTTAATTGCCAAGGCTAAAAAGCCGCACAATATTGGAGAGCAGCTAAACAAACCCGCCTGCCTGAAAAGTGTGGAGAGGCTGTGTGGAATGCAGGTTGTTGATAAAGTGAAGGCCTACGCTATGAAGTGATTATGTTTTGGAGCTCATAGCTGCTTTACATTGTAATCGGCCCTTCACTCTGGTTAGCTGAGGTGGCTTTATGTCTAGGAGACACTGATGTAGTAAAAAAAAGATTATAATTAAGGTGGAGATGACTGCTTAATTTTTCAGTTAGGTTAATTCATACATTCATTTTTTATTAGCGTTTTGAACAAATTGCACATAAAATAATCTGCCTTTCTGTAATCAGTGCAGCTCTGCTACATACATCACATTTACCCTCAAAACAATTTGTGAATGAGCTTCTGGGGAAAAAAGACCTCTGCATTCATTTGTGTCTTTTGATGAAAGAAAGAGAAAAGAATATTTGCAACATGATTTTATTATTTTGCCTTTGTGTTAAACAGCAAACACTGACAGAGCGACTCAGACACAACTACCCCTCCTCAATATAATGAAGGTATGCTGAAGCAAAGCTTGGTGTAAGATTGTTACATTTAACAATTCTTTTGCTCGAGAATGTCGTTGATCCAGGGAAGGTATTTTGATATGTCTGTGTAGACATTGGGGAAGTTTGGGTAGGTACAGTAGCCTTCCATATTGAAAGACACGATACCAACAGCCTTCCCGTTGCACACCAGAGGACCACCAGAATCACCCTGTGAAAGGGAAATACCTTAATATGTTTATTCAAGAGCATTAAAGATACTTATGCATTTTAGTCTGGAAACCAGTTGACTTATTTTAATTCCATAAACAAACAGTAAACGTACCCGACAGAATCCTTTGGTTGTGTTATATCCACCAGCACAGATAAGGTCAGGAAGTTCCGCATCCCATTGCTCCTCACAGACTTGCTTGTTAATGGTAGACACAGTCACCACTCTCAGCTTATCAACACCTTGACCATTAGTTTTTGTCATTCCCCATCCAGCTACTTGGCATTTTTCATTATCTCTTATGTTCATTCCAGAAGTGGGAAGTTGAATTGTTTGCACGCTGTTGTCCAGTTGAACTTTCTGAGACAGCTGGAGGCACAAAGAATCATAAAGTAAATCAAAGTGTATTTTAAGAGGTTTATATTAAATTGTTGCCTTTAGGACATTTTTTTATACTGTTTAACCACCACATTTTTACATTTCGCCTCAAAAGAAATAAACACTTAAAAACTGCATGTCATCTGGGACAACTGGGCTGAATGAATATATACTTACTTTGAGGAGCATGATGTCATTCACTACTTCTTCCTCATCGTAATCTGGGTGACTGCACCATTTCGCAATAGATCTTTCGATGCCACGAGCCTTCAGATTGTGGGTGCCAAGAACGACCTTCGCTAAACTCCTGCAGCTGGAAAAGGTTTCAAATGAGAGGTTGTCAGTAGATTTTCTCAAACGCTGCTTTGCCAACAACAAAACAAAGCAACAAATGGTACATGTGAAGATGACTTAAACAATTCTTTATTTAATTTCTAATTACATCAAATTATTTAACTCACTTGTCACAGTTTGCAGCAGTGAGCACAAAGTCTTCACTGATGAGGAATCCTCCACATTCATGTTCACCTCTGCTGTTCTGCAGCGACACCATGTACTGCATCGAGTTCTCCTGGGCTTTTTTTCCATTTATGATTTTACCTCCAAGTGCTTCAAACATAAGTAAAATTCTAAATTAAGTAACTATGCCATTAAAATGTTGGAGAGTAATTCATACATTCATTTAACTTACCATCTCGTCCGAGACTTGTCAGAAGGTGAAAGAGCAGAAGTTTGTGCAGAGCATGCATGATGCCAGCAGTAAAACTGACTTGTCTTCTTCAGGGGGTCAAATAGACTGTTTTATAGTGTAGTTTGTTTTTTTTATAAATGTGATAATCATCTATTTTAAAAAGAACCCCCCACCACATCATTGCGAAATGAAAGCTTAATATCATGTTTATTTCATCTGCTGCATTAGCAGATAAAAACACATTATGCAATCATTCGTGTGAGCAGATAAACTAGTTCATTAGCGCTCACCAGATACTATCTGGTTCATGGAAGAAATTTGCCAATACTTCAAGGTCAAGGTATCTTGTGCAGCAGCAGAACATCACAAACTGAAAAACACAACACAAATAATACAAACAAAAGTAACAAACAAACAGTAAATCATACTATAAACACATGCTACAAATTTGTTTCACATTTTGCTGTTAAAAATGGCGGCTGGAACAAACTAGTTTTTATATTTATTTGTTCTGCATTGTGGTAGGCCAAATCTGCGGCCCGAAGGTAGGACTGACTGGGACTTCTTCAGGGTCCTAGTCTCATACAAACTGTTTAAGTAATTAAGAGAGTTGTGGGTAATTCTGCCACACACTTTAACTCCATTCTGCAATCTGTTTTCATTTTTAAAATTAAAATCGCAAAATCCAAAAATTTTTATTTAATTAATAACTAACCATTCAGACCTCTTAGTTATATACGGTTAGTTATATACGCCATCCAATGCCTGGGGGCCGGGACTTTTACATTCCACTTCCAGTCATCCAAAATGTCAATTTCAACCTCAGACAACAACTTGATCCAGCCTGTCCTTTTTATCTACTGAGAAAAGAAGTGTTCTTTTACATAACGTTTCTTACAAAGTTGGGGTTTATTAAATCTTAGAAATACTGAGGCAAACAATCAATGTTCAAACTGCCATATGTGTCTAAATGTTTAAATATTTGGATGAACGGCAGTTAATTCCACCTACTCTAAAAAACATAATATATAAGTGATTATGAAAATTCTCACAAAGCTGTGTTTATAGATCTTACAAAGTTTCCCATTTTCAGCAGGTTACATCAGATCTGTGTTAAAAGATTTCTCAAACTGTGGTTTTGTGTTGTACAACATGCTGCAGATTCTGATAAATCTGCTTAACGTGTAACAGAGGTTCTTGTTCTTTGAATCAGGTGGGTTTTATTTTGCAGTTTTTTTTTTCTTTGATTAACTTATTACTTTTACCGTATACTCTGTGGGTCTTACCACTACACATTTAGCAGCTAGGTGTTAGAACACACGTGTTCACACCAGAATATACTAATTTATGAAAGAAGACAACATTTTATTGATGGCAAATGTTCAAAGTTTACAAATACAGACTCCCCTTATAAAATCTTGATTTTGATTTTGTGAAACACTGTCTATTACAAATTCTTAGTTATTTGGGCCTTGTTGTAAATTCTGCAAATGTTACATGTGAGGGAAATACCAGTGAGAGATGAACAAATAAACAAACCCATTGTAATGGGTTCTTCAGTCTAGTTAGCTGAGGTTACATGCGATAGCTTTATATTATGGAGACATGGAGGTAGTACACTGTGCAGCAGTGAGCACAAAGTCTTTACGGATGCATGATACATACACACATACATGATGGCCTCTGAGTTATGCAATGAGGCCATATACAGCATGGACTTCACGATTTATGACTATTTATGATTTGACCCCCGTTCACTAACTTACGTCTCTTCCGAGACTTGTCAGAACACGAGGAAGCAGAAGTTTGGCAGAGCATGCATGATGCCAGTAAAACAACTGACTTGTCTTCTTGGTGGTGTGCAGTAGACTGTTTTATAATGTAGCTAGCTTTGTTAGAAAATGCGAAAACCATCTATTTTATATTGACCTCTCACCACATCCTTTGAAGAAATGTTTTACTTTTTTGTATTTTGGAAACTTAGGCCTACGCTATGAAGTGATTATGTTTTGGAGCTCATAGCTGCTTTACATAATAATCGGCCCTCACTCTGGTTAGCTGAGGTGCTTATGTCTAGGAGACACTGAGGTAGTAAAAAAAAAGATATTAAATTAAGATGGCAGATGACTGCTTAATTTTTCAGTAGGTTCATTCATACATTCATTTTTATTAATGTTTGAACAAATTGCACATAAATAATCTGCCTTTCGGTAATCATGCAGCTCTGCTACATACATCACATTTACCCTCAAGACAATTTGTGAATGAGCTTCTGGGGAAAAAAGACCTCTGCATTCATTTGTGTCTTTTGATGAAAGAAAGAGAAAAGAATATTTGCAACATGATTTTATTATTTTGCCTTTGTGTTAAACAGCAAACACTGACAGAGCGACTCAGACACAACTACCCCTCCTCAATATAATGAAGGTATGCTGAAGCAAAGCTTGGTGTAAGATTGTTACATTTAACAATTCTTTTTTTTTGAGAGAATGTCGTTGATCCAGGGAAGGTATTTTGATATGTCTGTGTAGACATTGGGGATGTTTGGGTAGGTACAGTTGCCGTCCATGTTGAAAGACACGATACCAACAGCCTTCCCGTTGCACACCAGAGGACCACCAGAATCACCCTGTGAAAGGGAAATACCTTAATATGTTTATTCAAGAGCATTTAAGATATTTATACATTTTAGTCTGGAAACCAGTTCACCCATTTTAATTCCATAAACAAACAGTAAACATACCTGACAGGCTCCTTTGGTTGTGTTATATCCACCAGCACAGATAACGTTGTAAGGAATCTGCCCATCCCATTGCTCCTCACAGACTTGCTTGTTAATGGTAGACACAGTCACCACTCTCAGCTTATCAACATCTGGACCATTAGTTTTTGTCATTCCCCATCCAGCTACTTGGCATTTTTCATTATCTCTTATGTTCATTCCAGAAGTGGGAAGTTGAATTGTTTGCACGCTGTTGTCCAGTTTGAACTTTCTGAGACAGCTGGAGGCACAAGTCATAAAGTAAATCAAAGTGTATTTAAGAGGTTTTATAAAATTGTTGCCTTTAGGACATTTTTTATACGTTTAACCACCCACATTTTTACATTTCACCTCAAAAGAAATAAACACTTAAAAACTGCATGTCATCTGGGACAACTGGGCTGAATGAATATATACTTACTTTGAGGAGCATGATGTCATTTTCTAACTTTTCATCATCGTAATCTGGGTGACTGCACCATTTCACAATGGATCTTTCGATGCCACGAGCCTTCAGATTGTGGGTGCCAAGAACGACCTTCGCTAAACTCCTGCAGCTGGAAAAGGTTTCAAATGAGAGGTTGTCAGTAGATTTCTCAAACGCTGCTTTGCCAACAACAAAAAAGCAAACAAATGAACATGTGAAGATGACTTAAACATTCTTTAATTATTTTCTAATTACATCAAATTATTTAACTCACACGTCACCAGTGTGCAGCAGTGAGCACAAAGTCTTCACGATGAGGATTCCACCACATAGATTGTCACCTCTGCGTTCTGCAGCGACACCATGTACTGCATCGAGTTCTCCGGGGCTTTTTTTCCATTTATGATTTTACCTCCAAGAGCTGCAAACATAAGTAAAATTCTAAATTAAGTAACTATGCCATTAAAATGTTGGAGAGTAATTCAAACATCAGTTAAACTACCATCTCGTCCAAGACTTGTCAGAAGGGAAAGAGCAGAAGTTTGTGCAGAGCATGCATGATGCCAGCAGTAAAACTGACTTGTCTTCTTCAGGGGGTCAAATAGACTGTTTATAGTGTAGTGTTGTTTTTTTATAAATGTATAATCATCTATTTTAAAAAAACCCCCCCACCACATCATTGCGAAATGAAAGCTTAATATCATGTTTATTTCATCTGCTGCATTAGCAGATAAAAACACATTATGCAATCATTTGTGTGAGCAGATAAACTAGTTCATTAGCGCTCACCAGATACTATCTGGTTCATGGGAGGAATTTGCTCCCATAAAGAACATCACAAACTGAAAAACACAACACAAATAATACAAACAAAAGTAACAAACAAACAGTAAATCATACTATAAACACATGCTACAAATTTGTTTCACATTTTGCTGTTAAAAATGGCTGCTGGAACAAAGGAGTTTTTATATTTATTTGTTCTGCATTGTGGTAGGCCAAATCTGCGGCCCGAAGGTAGGACTGACTGGGACTTCTTCAGGGTCCTAGTCTCATACAAACTGTTTAAGTAATTAAGAGAGTTGTGGGTAATTCTGCCACACACTTTAACTCCATTCTGCAATCTGTTTTCATTTTTAAAATTAAAATCGCAAAATCCAAATTTTTTTATTTAATTAATAACTAACCATTCAGACCTCTTAGTTATATACGATTAGTTATATACGCCATCCAATGCCTGGGGGCCGGGACTTTTACATTCCACTTCATTCATACCAGAAATTTCAATTTCACACCTGAGACAGCTGGAGGTACAAAGAATCATAAAGTAAATCAAAGTGTATTTTTTAGAGGTTTAAATTAAATTGTTGCCTTTAGGACATTTTTTAATATTGTTTAACCACCACATTTTTACATTTCGCCTCATTAGAAATAAACACTTAAAATCTGCATGTCATCTGGGACAACTGGGCTGAATGAATATATACTTACTTTGAGGAGCCTGATGTCATTCTCTATTCCTTTGTTATTGTAATCTGGGTGACTGCACCATTTCACAATGGATCTTTCGATGCCACGAGCCTTCAGATTGTGCGTGCCAATAACGACCTTGCAGCTGGAAAAGGTTTCAAATGAGAGGTTGTCAGTAGATTTTCTCAAACGCTGCTTTGCCAACAACAAAACAAAGCAACAAATGATACATGTGAAGATGACTTAAACAATTCTTTATTTAATTTCTAATTACATCACAACTATTTAACTCACTTGTCACAGTGTGCAGCAGTGAGCACAAAGTCTTCACTGATGAGGAATCCACCACATTCATGTTCACCTCTGCTGTTCTGCAGCGACACCATGTACAGCATTGAGTTCTTGAGGGCTTTTTCCCCATTTATGATTTTACCTCCAAGTGCTGCAACGACAGACAGTGTTCAGTGCCCTTTTGACAGTAAAAACAAAAGCCAGAAACAGACTTGATGTCCACCAGGACTTTAGACTGACTGTCACAACCATCACACCTGACACTGCACCCCTGATCAAAGGTATGTAAGCCCAAGGTGGCCATTAGTTTGTGAATGAATAAACTGGCACAGAGTAAAAAAACATAAGGAACAACTTGTTTATTGTTATTAATGTTTATTGTTTTTGACGTTAGTTGGTATTGTAGTTATTACACATAAAGGCGTATGGCTGTGCCTGAACCTGTGTTGACATGATGTGCATGTGAATATCAACAGACTTCCCCTGTTTAAGTTAATTGTCTGAAGGAGATCTGTGACAGAGCTGTATATATAGGCCTAGGTGCTGATATATCTCTGAAAGTCTGTCTTTATTCCTTATGTAAGAAGGTGTGTGTGTGTGTGTGTGTGTGTGTGTGTGTGTGTGTGTGCACTCTGTTCAGTTGTTAAAGGAAAAAAAGTTTAATGTTTAGCTCTCATGGAAAGAGACATAGTTAAATGTCCTTGCAGTTATTATTTCTGTTCGTATTTTATGCACCTGGTGACAAACAGAAGGAAAAAAAACTGTACAGATACTGATATATCTTAACAATGAATCATTATCTTTCTGTTGTAATGAAGTAGGCCTATTCTGGTCACAAATTAAACTGCGTGTGTGTTTAAAAGTGTATGTGTATAAATATCTTTTTTAAAAAGCTTTCAGCACAGATCACATCGTCAGAAGTTGATAAAATTGCATATTGTTCGTTTCATAGTACGTACCGAACCGAGACCACTGTATCGAACGGTTCAATACAGATACGTGCATTGTTGCACCCCTACTATCACTTGTAAGTGATGTGATACTTAATTTAGAAATGCTGAATCCATCATTTATATAGATGAGCTTATTATTGAAGAGTAAAACATTTATAAGTGTGATTATAAACCATATACTTATGAGTATTTAGGTCATGCTTAGAAACATACTTTATAAATGATGAATTCAGTATTTATTCATGCTAACTAATGCTTAATAGTGTGTACTCATTGTAAAGTCTTATTTTCAGGTGATTACACACTAATGAAAACATTCTAATGAATATCATAATCTATTTCTGCAAATAGATCCTCCTAAATCCAAACACAGGGCTGATAAGTTTTTCAACCACACCTATCTGATCATAACTCTAAATACTAATCCACTTAAAAACCGATTAAAGAAATCCGTGGTGGCAGTTAGAGTGGACCATCAGTTATCAGACACGAGACTGAAATAAAAGTAATTGAGAATTGCTATATTACTATTATGATTTTGTTTTTTCATTAACTTAAACACTATAAATAATACAACTGCAATAAGAGTGAAAACACAAACATTTTATGTGGTTGTTAACGAAAAATATTAAGCATGGTATTTGAAATACATTTCTTTATTTGAATTTTGGTCACACTGAAAACATTTTCTCAATTGCAATGAACACGCAGTGAAGCAAACTTTTGTGCAGGATTTTTACTCATTACTTATTCTGCGCCTTTGAGGACGTATGTGATCCAGGGAAGATATTTTGATATATCTGTATACACGTTAGGTACGTTTGGGTAGTCACAGTCTTTCCCCCTGTTGAAAGACACAATACCAACAGCCTTCCCGTTGCACACCAGAGGACCACCAGAATCACCCTGTGAGGAGGAAAAAGACGTTTGTTACATTTCTGTACAAGAAACCAGTTGACCGTTTCTTTGAACAAACAGAAAACGTACCTGACAGAATCCTTTGGTTGTGTTATATCCACCAGCACAGATAACATTGTCAGGAAGCTCCAGATTCCATTTCTTATCACAGACATGGATGTTAACAGGAGACACATCCACCACTCGTAACTCATCAACAGTTGGACCATTAGATTTTGTCATTCCCCATCCAGCTACTTGGCATTTTTCATTATCTCTTATGTTCATTTCAGAAGTTGGAAGCTGAATTGTTTGCACGCTGTTGTCCAGTTGAACTTTCTGGGACAGCTGGAGGCACAAATCATAAACACGAATCATAAAATAAAAATTTAAACATTGGCTAAAGTAAGAAATGTATAATAGCAGGTTTCACACTTCAATCTTATGATCAAAACAATGTGGAGCTAATAATAAAAAGAAATATTATGACCACAAAAATATATGATGTCACCTGAGGATGTGTACTTACTTTGAGGAGCATGATGTCTTTACCAAGTCCTACATTCTTATAAGATGGGTGTGCGTATGTCTTTTCAATTAATCTTTTGTTTCCAGGAGCAACTCTCCTGAGATCATGCGTGCCAAGAACTACATGTGTAAGCTGACTGAATGAGGAAACATTGAGAGGTTATCAGTACATTTTCTAAAATTGTGGCAACAACAATAGAAATCAATGAACAATACATTTCTTTAAAGAGTTTTTGTGCCTTAAAGGAACAAGATGTGAATTTATGGGTTAAAACAGGTACTGCAGTCCAAATAGTTCAGAGTCATCTCCCCCCACCTTCTCCTCCACAGACTCGAAGCTCAGGCGGGTTTCCAGATTGAAGACACTGAACCTTCATGAGCACAAAGACAGCTCCAAACTGAGCTGTGCTTTAATCTTTTCTTTTTATTAGTCAGTCTGAAATTTGGCTTTTTCTTTGCCACTCTGCTTAGAAGGCCAGTATCCCTGAGTCACCTCTTTACTGTTGATGACACTGGTGTTTTACAGGTACTATTTAAGGGACCTGTGAGGCGTATGTTTCTCAGACTAGATACTCTAATGTACTTGTCCTCTTGTTCAGTTAGGCACCGGGGTCTCCCACTCGTCTTTCTATCCTGGCTAGAGCCACTTTACTCTGCTATGTGACGTGAATAGTACACAGCATTGTACAAAATCTTCAGTTTCTTGGCAATTTCTCACATGGAATAGCTTTAATTTCTCAGAACAAGAATAGACTGACACGTTTCAGAAGAAAGAGAGAGAGGGGGAAAGACACATAGCAAAGGGCCGTCTGATGCGGGATTCGAACCGGGGCCAACTGCGGTGAGGACTATAGCCTCTACACACGGGGCGCCTGCACAACCCACTACGCTACCAACCATCATGTCTCTGGCTATTTTGAGCCTGTAATGGAACCAACAATTGCTGATGCTCCAGACTCTCGCCTAGTCTAAAGAAGGCCAGTTTTATTGCTTCTTCAATCCCCACAACAGTTTTCAGCTATGCTACCATGATTTCAAAAGGTGTTTCTAATGACCAGTTAGCCATTTAAAATGATGAACTTGGATTTGCAAACACGACATGGAGTGATGGTTGCGGATGCATGCAGATATTCCATTACAAATCAGCTGTTTCCAGCTACAATAGTCATTTACACTATTTGCAATGCCTAAAATGTATTTCTGATCAATTTGATGTTGTTATTATGGACAGAAAAATTGCTTTTCTTGTGAAAACATGGAATTTTCTAAGCAGCCCCAAACTTTTGAACGGTAGTGTATATGTATGAGAGAGAAAGGGAGAGAGACAGAGAGATGAATCAAAGATTATAACTTACTTGCCACAGTGTGCAGCAGTGAGCACAAAGTCTTCACTGATGAGGAACCCTCCACATACATGTTGACCTCTGTTGTTCTGCAGCGAGGCCATGTACAGCATCGAGTTCTCCGGGGCTTTTTCCCCATGTATGATTTTACCTCCAAGTGCTGCAAAGACAATTAAAAATCTAAATTAAGTAACTATCCCATTAAATGGCTGGAGAGTAATTAAAACATTCAGCAAACGTACCATCTCGTCCAAGACTTATCAGAAGGTGAAAGAGCAGAAGTTTGTGCAGAGCATGCATGATGCCAGCAAGACAACTGTCTTGTTTTCTTGCGGAGGGTGTCATGTACTGTAATGTTGGCCCTTTTATACTGTAGCTTGCTTTGTTGGTGTGATAATCATCATCCTCTGCCCACATCCTTTGTGAAATGTAACTTTTCAACTTTGTATTATCTTTGCAATATCTTGTTTCAGTTCCAGCATAGCCACATGAAGTACTAATGTTACAGATCTACAACTGGAAAAAAAAATATATAGATATACTGCACTGTAGGACTGTTTCAATCTTAACTGATTCTTAATAATATCTTAAGTAGCGCACTGATTTACATTTAGAAGTGCCCAGATTGTGGACACTACTTATATCTTGGAGTTTATGGTAGATTAACATTGTAATAGGCCCGATAGTCTGGTTAGTTCAGGTTATATACAGTATCGGTTGAAGATGCAGTCACATCTCCCTTACTGAAAACTCTCTCTCTCTCTCTCTCTCTCTCTCTCTCTCTCTCTCTCTCTCTCTCTCTCTCTCTCTCTCTGTACAATATGTTTATGTTGATTTGTTCTGTATACGTGACATCTATTGCACGTCTGTCCGTCCTGGGAGAGGGATCCCTCCTCTGTGGCTCTTCCTGAGGTAGAGGGTGTCACTCCCTGTACAGATTGTAAAGCCCTCCGAGGCAAATGTACTTTGTGACTTTCGGCTATACAAATAAAATCTGATTTAACTTGATTTGACATACAGTAGCTTTATGACACTGAGGTAGTAAACTAAATAATATTAGGATACGTATAATAATAATTAGGGTGGAAACCACTGTGTTTTCTTTCTCCTGTCTGTTCATAGATTTATTTTTTTAAATTAATGTTTTCAACAGACTGCTTCTGTATCAATCTGCCATCCTGTAACAAAGACTCTTATCCTGTGTTAATGAATGTCTTCAATTACCTGCTTCTCTGATAACATTGTTTATTTTTTGCTAACACAAGCCAGTTAATGCCGCTCTGCTACATCCTACATCAAATTGACCCTTAAGACAGTTTGTGAATGTCTTAATGAAAAAAAAATACCTTTGCATTCATGTGTCTTTTGATGAAAGAAAGAGAAAAGAATATTTGCAACATGCTTTTATTATTTTGCCTTTGTGTTAAACAGCAAACACTGACAGAGCGACTCAGACACAACTACCCCTCCTCAATATAATGAAGGTATGCTGAAGCAAAGCTTGGTGTAAGATTGTTACATTTAACAATTCTTTCGCTTGATTATGGTGTTGATCCAGGGAAGGTATTTTGATATGTCTGTGTAGACATTGGGAAAGTTTGGGTAGGTACAGTTGCGAAGGTGATTGAAAGACACGATACCAACAGCCTTCCCATTGCACACCAGAGGACCACCAGAATCACCCTGTGAAAGGGAAATATTTTAATGTGTTTATTCAAAAGGATGTAAGATGTTAAACAATTTTAGTTTGTTGACTGATTTTAATTCCATAAACAAGCAGAAAACATACCTGACAGAATCCTTTGTTTGTTTCATATCCGCCAGCACAGATAACGTTGTCAGGAAGAGGAAGAACAGCCCATTCTCTCTCACAGACTTGCTTGTTAATGGTAGACACATCCATCACTCTCAGCTCATCAACACCTGGACCATTAGTTTTTGTCTTTCCCCATCCAGCTACTTGGCATTTTTCATTTTCTCTTATGTTCATTCCAGAAGTTGGAAGTTGAATTGTTTGCACACTGTTGTCCAGTTGAACTTTCTGAGACAGCTGGAGGTACAAAGAATCATAACGTAAATAAAAGTATATTTTTAGAGTTTTAAATTCAATTGTTGCATTTAGGACATGTTTTAATATTGTTTAACCACCACCTTTTTACATTTCGCCTCATTAGAAATAAACACTTAAAAACTGCATGTCATCTGGGACAACTGGGCTGAATGAATATATACTTACTTTGAGGAGCATGATGTCATTCCCTTGTCCGACATTCTTATAAGATTCGGGTTTGCACCATTTCACAATGGATTTTTTGATGCCATGAGCCTTCAGATTGTGGGTGCCAAGAACAACCTTCGCGAAAATCCTGTATCTGGAAAAGGTTTCAAATGAGAGGTTGTCAGTAGATTTTCTCAAACGCTGCTTTGCCAACAACAAAACAAAGCAATAAATGGTACATGTGAAGATGACTTGAACAATTCTTTATTTAATTTCTAATTACATCAAAGTATTTAACTCACCCGTCACAGTGTGCAGCAGTGAGCACAAAGTCTTCACTGATGAGGAATCCACCACATAGATGTTGACCTCTGCTGTTCTGCAGCGACACCATGTACAGCATCGAGTTCTCCGGGGCTTTTTTTCCATTTATGATTTTACCCCCAAGAGCTGCAAATGTAAGTAAAATCTAAATTAAGTAACTATGTCATTAAACATTTGGAGAGTAATAAAAACATTCAGTTAACTTACCATCTCGTCCGAGACTTGTCAGAACATGAAAGAGCAGAAGTTTGTGCAGAGTATGCATGATGCCTGCAAGACAACTGTCATCTCTTCTTCAAGGTGATTGCTTTATAATGTAGCTTGCCTTGTTGGAAAATGTGATATTCATCTATTTTATCTGAATTTCTCACCACATCCTTGATAAATCTTTGCAACATCTTGTTTATGATGCATTAACAGCCTGTGGCATATACATGATGTAATCAGTATGTGATAAGTTTAACACCTCTTCCTCCTCAGCCTCTTTATTTATTCCTTTCTGGGCCTTTTTTTTTTTAAAGACACTTTGTAAATGTGTTGCTGGAAAAAAAAACGACCACTGACACAACTACCCCTCCTCAGTATAATGAAGGTATGCTGAAGCAAAGCTTGGTGTAAGATTGTTACATTTAGCGATTATTTTGCTTGAGAATGTCGTTGATCCAAGGAAGGTATTTTGATATGTCTGTGTAGACAATGGGGAAGTCTGGGTAGTTACAGTTGCCTCCATCATAGACACAATACCAACAGCCTTCCTGTTGCACACCAGAGGACCACCAGAATCACCCTGTGAGGAGGAAAAAGATGTTTACAGCATTTCTGTACAAGAAACCAGTTGACCGTTTCTTTGAAGAAACAGAAAACATATCTGACAGAATCCTTTGCATGATGCCAGCAGGACAACTGTCATGTCTTATTCAGGGTGTTGAGTAGACTGTTTTATTGTGTAGCTAGCTTTGTTTGCAAATGTGATAGTCATCTATTTCAGTAGATGCATGTAGCAGCCCCTAGAATCACCCTGAAGTGCAGGATGACTCATCAACTTTTTATTGTTTATCAACTGACAAAATACTATTAATAATAAGTAAAGATAACAAAAAATGACATTTCTTTCATTGTTGGGCCAGATACTGGTGTACTGATGACATAAAGCACGGGACGTATGTGATAAAACACTTCATGGGGACTTGAAACAACTGCTTGTGTTTCTGTTGGTGCAGCAGATACTGTATCACCAGATATACTGTATGATAAGTATGAGACGGATTGTTACATGAATCATATTTTTTTATTTTAATCTCTTTATTTTGTCTGCTCCGGGCCTCTTGACACCATTCTTATGTGATGTAGAAATACATGACACAACATTCTGAGACAACAGACTGAGACTTCTTGGAAATGTGCAACCCAGATTCAAGAACCACAGAGACCACTTTCCACTTTCAGATATGAGCACTGATGTTCTCACAGTTACAAAATGAATGCTCTAGTTAGTCCATGTAGGAGAGCACAACACAGACTGCAAAATAATTTCTTTGCATTATATATATCTACATAAATATATATAATATACAGCATAATATGTGGTAAAAAAATACACTCTTCCCATCATGTGTGTGTGTGTGTTGTTGTTTTTTTTACTTTGGTGAAATGATTTGTCATGCAATGTCACACATTCACATTTGTTGTATTTACATTTATTCAGTGTGTGAATTATACAAATGGAGCATAAATGCAAGATGGTGCTGTCCTGTGAGTAAAATCAGTGGTTTATACCAGGGCGTTTTAGTCTGACATCGTGGGCTGCCCCTCAGACAAAACTGAGACAAAAGATTTTTATTTTCACGTTAATGAAACTAGTAGAGCTTAACAACTTCAACATAATCTAAAATGCAAGAAGTCCCCTGCATAATTACACATATATCAACACTCCTAAGACACCTTAAAGTTCAAGTAAGCCTTTAAGTGAAGCCAGTAGATTAACTCAAGTTGTGGCAGCAACACAAACAAATAAACAGTGATATGTATTTTTTTTTGTAAATAGTAGGTTAATAATTTAGATGTTTTTGGATTTGCTCTGTAATAACATGAATCAAAGAAGAGAAGATTATTCACACATCACACCATTCAAAGGCAAATCCTCCATATACACGACCTCTTGGATAAGCCTCAGGTTCTTTGGGGCTTATGTACCATTTATGGTTTCAGGCCAAGTGCTGAAATGATACTGATGGAAAATGACCAAATGTCCTGCTTAGACTAAAAAGATGTAATCACAGTTGCATTCTTTCTGTTTAATTTCATATCATGTCATGAAATGGAAAAGATAAATATGGTGATTTAATCTCAACCTCTAGCCACATCCTTGCTGCAATGCAACTTCATCTGCAACATCTTTGCACTATCTAACACTGCACCCATTTTGTGCTCAGAGCTCACAGTCTAAGCCAGGGGTGTCCAAACTTCTTATAAAGAGGGCCAGATCTGACAATGTGAAGATGCCTGGGGGCCAATGCTAACATTTTAAAAATGAAAAACAATAAAAGTTACATACACAAAGTTTGCATGAGGCTGATACAAATCTTCAGCTGATGTTCATTCTAAACATGACTTACTATGAGCAATGCAAAGTCTGTTAACAAGTTTAAAATGTATCACTCTTGCTCTTGTCTTTCACAAGATCGTTGAGAAAGTAATATTTTGTGTCACATCTACAGGTGCACCAGCAGTTATGTCCTTAAGGTTAACATTTAGTGCATTCAAATGCTTTGTTATGTCAGCCAAAATTGCTAAATCTGCCAGCCATACAGTATCTGACAATCCTAGCTGGCCATAAATAATATATTATAAAAACAAAGCTGCGGGCTGCATGAAAACTGACCTCAGGCCGTGATTGGCCCCCGGGCCGAACTTTGGACATGCCTGGTCTAAGCAGCAGGACTATGTGAGCTTACTAGGAAACAGCAGTGAACACAGTAAGTATAGTATCTCTGCTTGTCTCACCACTATTCACTACTAATACTTAACCACATCAAGTGAACTTAAAGCAAGTGAACTTAAAGCGACTGGAAACAAAAATCCAGGGAATCCTTGAAATCTCTATGTAATACATAAAGTAGTAAACATCTAACAAGTATGAGGAATTAAAACACAAGCTTCAAAGGACTGGACCTTTGAAGCTTGTGTTTTAATTATAAAAATTCAAGAGCCTCCATTTACAGAATGTGACACATTGGAATATAATATGCATAAATATGTTTTAATTTGTGTGTAATCACCTTGATCATTTCAGAATACTTAATTGGAAAAGTAGTTTTCATACTTGAACACAACAGAATAATCCATCCACATGAACAGAAACTTTTACAGTTACTTTTCAGATCATCATCTAAGGGCAAAATTATACGTCGACTGTGTCGTTCTGACCAGCAGAGGGGGCTGCAATCTTAACATCCTCTTTCCTGTTTGCAGATCTGATGGTGCATCAATTGAAGCATAATGATCAGAGACTGATTGCAGCTTTCTGTCCTTTTATCTCTCACCACTATATTTTCCATTTAGCATGTTTGACACGTTTTTGTGTGTGTGTGCTTTCATGCATACACAAAATAAAAAAGTGAAAGTTTAAAAATTGTGTTGAGTTCGGTACAGAGAATGAAAGTCTGAATACTGCTCACCCACATCAAGTGAAGCTTATTCAAGTTTTAAAGGTGACAGACACCAGTTTTCTTTGGTGTGGATCTACTTGACACAGCCTACTGAAACATACTTTTGAATTCTCTGATAGACTCGATGAACCACAGACACCAAAGGTTTCTATATTCTGGTTTCCACGTAAGTGTTCTCACAGCAGCACAACAGTTACTAAAATCACTCAGTCTGTTAATGATTAATGTGGGAATACTACTAGCTTCATGCTAACATAACCAATTAACTAAATGTTTGATTTGGTATTTGTATTGTTTTTATGTTATTGTAAATGTGACTTGCAGATATACTGCACAGCTATAGAAAAGAAAGCAGGAAATAGTTGCCTTTTAGGCAGCTGGCCTTTTCATTGCTACTAGATCTTTATATGTTACATCATATTTGTCCTAAAATGTTTTCTAAATAGCTTTTGGAAAGAAAACATTTAAAAAACTGTTTATTTAAAAAAAATATAAATACCATTACTGATAAAGAATGTAACCACAGGAAATAGGAAATTTCAGACTGAAGTTTTATTTTGCAACTCAGATAAAGAATGACATGACCTCCACAAAAGTAACACTAATAATGATGATAATAATGTTTTATATAGCTGTTTTTAAAGAAAAAAACATATACAAAGTAAAGGGTAAACTCTCAATGAAACAAATAAAAACATGCAGAAATCGAGATTATATTTTTTAAAAAAAGTTTGTGATGAGAGAAAGCATGTTAGCTGTTAAGTGAGTTTTAAGATTAGATTTAAAGGCAGAGACAGTGTCAGCCAGTGGAAGTCTGAGGACTGAGGGCCGAGTACAATACAAGTCCCTTAACAAGTCTTTTTATTACGAACATCTTTGATCAGTTGAAGGTATTTTGATATGTCCGTATAGATGTTGGGAATATTTGGGTAGTCACAGTTTCTCCTCATGTTGAAAGACACGACACCAACAGCCTCCCCGTTGCACACTAGAGGACCACCTGAGTCACCCTGTGAAGAGAGAGAAGCTTAATTTCTTGGGTTTTTTTTTTTCAGTTTCTAAGACAAGAAACCAGTTGACATTTTCTTTAAATGGACAGAAAAGATTAGATTAGATTGTACTTTATTCATCCCACAACGGGGAAACTTACTTATTACAGCATTACATAATATTGTAAAGTAAAGTAACCATGATCTAAAAATATTGCAATGTAAACATACCTGACAGAATCCTTTGGTTGTGTCATATCCACCAGCACAGATAACATTGTCAGGAAGCGCAACGCCAATGCTCTTCCATTCTCTCTTACAGATGTCCAGGTTAATAAAAGGTACATCCACCACACGCAGCGCATCAACATTTTCACCACCTGTACTTGTGTGACCCCATCCAGCCACTTGGCACTTCCTTAGAACTTTTTTATTATTTGGTTTTGGCAGTTTAATCAGTTGCACTCTCTTGCTTAGACGGGCTTTCTTGGTTAGCTGTTGACACACAAAAAGTTAAAATTAAACTAGACTGATATATGGCATACCTATGATCCTCCATCAGTCAAATCTCAAGTTAATACACAATAACTTGAATATGGAGATAATAGTGATGCATGGGTTAGTTTAAAGAGAACATGAAAATATTGCATGATTTTCCCTAGGACTGTTAGACTATTTAAATATCTACTTACTTTGAGGAGCATGATGTCATTCCCAGATGAAACATTCTTGTAAGATTGATTCTTGCATCTCTTCACAGTGTATCTCATTGTTTTGTCATCAACCTTCTTGAGATTGTGGGTGCCAAGGACAACACTTGTAGGATTGCTGAGCAAATGATCATTGAAAGCTTGTCATTAGTTGACAAATGAAACTGACAAATTTATTGTTCTGGTTTGATTTCTTACTGCATGAATTAAAAAGGTAGCTTGAAGAGGAACGGTAACTCACTGGGGGTCACAGTGTGCAGCAGTGACCACAAGGTCTTCGCTGATGAGAAATCCTCCACAGATATGTTTACCTTCCTTGTTCTGCACTGAGGCCATATATAGCATCCGTTTGTCTATGGCATTTTTACCATTTATGATTTCACTCCCAAGCGCTGCAAAGATATAAAGAAAAATAGATGAGTTAAAGGATAGTTCAGGTGTGTTTAGGCAAAGGAATGTGAAAGTTCTACAGTTGAAACAATGTAGCACCAAGAGAAAGGGCTGTCTGGTGGCATATTTAGTCAGTTAGAATATACTATCTATAGCCTACACTTAAATAAATATTGACTTTTTTGGCATACCTATTTTTATGTGGCTGAAATATACATATACACATGTATAAAATGCATAAATGTTTTCCTGCTGACCCTATTCACCGCAGTGCTTTGCTTTTCTTCCATGCCAGGACCTCATACAACCTCATTTCAAAAACCCTATGAACACTTGAATAAATTGATATAAGTAGTAGGCCAGATACCAATAACCAGATCTGGTAATCTTACCGTTAAGTCCGAGACATGTCAGAAGGCTGAAAATCAGAAACCCGTGCAGAGTATGCATCATATCAGTAGCAAACTTAACCTGTTGTCTTTGTTAAGTCAGCCCTTTTATACTGCAGTTTGCTTAGCAAAAGACCCTGTGGTTTTCGACTGCTTCGCTGCTCCACGTCATCCTCTTTATGCGGTTAAAAAGTTTGTTTAAAGGTTGTGGTTAAATTGTTTTATAATAAGTGCATGTGGTCAGTAAAGAAATGAATCATCACGCAGTATTTCCATTGTCAGGCCTGTGGTTCTACTGCCTGAGCAGCCACTGTCTGTGCATCACTGAACCACTTATGCTTAAGACAACTTTAGTTAGATGATAAAAAAACGTATTTATTATGGATTCATTATTTTCACTGTGACCTTTATGCTGTTGACTTTTGTCACTGCAGTGTAGCAGCAAAAACTAAATGAGTAATGAAAACCACAGTGTTCGGCTTCAGGTCTGAGTGTCTACATACTCATACAATACAATACAACAATTATGATACCAATGCTCGAAAGTCATGTGATCATTGACCGCCAGCCAGAAGTCTAAAAAAGAATCAGCTGTCAGAGTTTCACTTGGCCATGTTGGAACATTTGTTCCAAGTGATGTAGGCTGGCCGGAACAAGTAATAAATCCAATATGATAAAAAAAATACATGAAAGGTTTCGAAGATGAAGGTGAGGTTGCATAATTTTGGTGAGAAAATTGCAAAAATGTTCAACAAATGTGAAATGTTTCAGTTTACAGCAATAGTGTGTTTGGTCTGCTAGTGCATGGTGCTTTCTGTCTTTCGGCTAAGTAAGTTATACAGTAACATGCATTCACAGTCTCTTAAGAGGGTTACATATCTTACACATTGCTTGTCAGGCTCAATAAGTTTATAGTCACACAGTATGTTTTATTGCCAAAAAAGTCGATTTTGAATAATGCTATTCACAATATTCTCTCGGTTTTATTCATTTTGGACGATGCTGTTGTTCAACAACACTTGTTGTGCTGAATTTATGAAGCCACATTATATAAGCTTCTGCCTGATAAACTTATCTGGTAAAAACACAGACGCATTATCAGTACGCACTATCAGTCTTTCTCGTTAGTCTATGTGACACAATACACAACCTAAAACTGGTTCCCATGAATTGACCTTAACCACCCACAAAAACCACGGCTTCGAGCTGCAGATTTAAGCAATGATGTTCCCACAGTCACAATTATAAAACTAAAGCCAATGAGTTTATTTTGTATTATTTTGTAACAGATCTAAATGATGTGTGTTGATGTTAGAATTGATCACAATTGAAGATGTTTTTAAGTGCCATTTGGACTGTGGCTACTGTGGGCTTTTTTCAAACATATGCCATAAACACTAATAGGATTTGTGCTGCAGGCAGAGGTCAGAATCTTTCCACTTCGACCAGTGATAGCAGAGCAATAAGAGGCAATGTAAAAGTTCTAGCAGAGAACTATGTCAGAACATGAAAAAGCAACAACGTGTGCAGAGCATGCAGCCGTGGGTTGCTGAAGACCCCTTCATGCAGCAGTTTGCACACTAAAAGATCCTGTGGTTGTCACCTTAATGTGACAAAAGTCACATCCTGTCATTATTTGTGCATTTTCAACTGTCTTGTAGTGATGAGGAGTTGTGCACTATTGCCCTTCCTCCTTTATTTCATGCAAAACTTACATTTTTTCTTTTGCATCTCAGACTTTCAGTGTCTTGCAGTCTCTGTATTTTATTCAGGGCCTCCTTACACATGCTCTCACTGTTTAGATACTAGAAAGAAAAGAAAAACTAGATTTATAGATAAGATTCTTTGCTGTAGAGCTACTTTCTACTTTCTGGTTGTAAGCTTTGCGGGTTGGCTTTTGAAAACAGTAACAGAGTAACAGAGACTTCATATTCTAACTGGTTTTGAGACTAATGTCTTTGATTATAATTAGACACTAGTCCTTAAAAGCATATTGCTCATATTACTAGTCTGTTAAAGTTTAATTGCCCAGAATTAAACATGTCAAGTTGCTTCATCACATTCCCACCAAGAAGGCCCAGAGTCAGACCAAAGACTTTAATAGTTTCTTCACTTTTTGACCATACGAGGGTGCCACTCCAACAGTCTAAGTTACAGAAACAACCTCAGCTATGCCTTCTGCCTTTCTGTAGTACATTAAACAATATGTCATGGTTATTCTTGTTTTGCTGTTTGGTTTTGTCTCTGTGCAGTGTGTATGGATATGCAGGTCTTAGCAACAAGGTACACCTGTCTCCCATCCAGCAATCACTCCTGCTAATAATATAACAGTGTTACTCTTGTGTTTTTAAAGTTTTGCAGTACCTTTCTTTTGTTTGTGATGTTGAGACTCCTCAAGTGTGCAGTTCTCCAGTGTGTCTTGCTTTTTTCAGCCAGCGTTCTCCACTGAATCCTCTGACCTGCTTTCCTTACTTCACCTGAGATGCCAGCCAGCCTTCAGCCACCTGCTTTTTATGTTCATTCGAATAATAAACTCCTTAAAACTGTACTGTTTTCAAGTGCCATTTGGACTGTGGCTACTGTGGGCTTTATTCAAACATATGCCATAAACACTAATGGGATTTGTGCTGCAGGCAGAGGTCAGAATCTTTCCACTTCGAGCAGTGATAGCAGAGCAATAAGAGGAAAATATAACAGTTCTAGTAGAGTTAGTTGCATTTGTGTTGATTAGTGATGAAAGGTGTCACTGTAGGAAACACAAAGTTCACTTGTTATGCAGATTGACTAACAAAGTGACTCAGAAATGCATCAGTACAATCAAAGTTTATTCAAACACAATTCAAAACCAATTTGTAACATTGTTCTGTTTAACAGGTCTTTTTCTGGAGGATTTCTTTTATCCAGAGGACAAATTTTGATATGTCTGTATAGATGTTGGGCACACCGGTAGGGTAGTTACAGTCAGAGTCGCTGTTAAAGGAAACAATACCAACTGCAATCTTCTCCTTGAACACAAGAGGGCCACCAGAATCACCCTGCAAAGAGGAAAAGGTTAATTTGTTTATTCATTATTTAAAATGTTTATATCATTTTTAAATCACAAACCAGCAATTTTTAAAAGCATACCTGACAGAATCCTTTTTTTGTGCCATATCCACCGGCACATGTAACATTGGCAGGAAGTTTATTTCTCCATGCTTTCTGGCACTTTTCCAGGTTAATGATAGGAACGTCCACGTCTTGCAGATCGTTAACAATTTCACCATGAGACCTTGTGAAGCCCCATCCAGCTACTCTGCACTTTTTGCCTTCTTTCAGTTTTAGGTCCTGACTTGGAAGTTGAAGTGGCTTAATTGTTTTTTTGCCCCGGCGAGCTTTCCTAGACAGCTGGAGACATAAAATAAGAAAGCAAAAGTAAAAAAAAAAAAAAAACTCATGTCATAACATTGCACAAGTAAACAGGGTGACAAAAAATGGTTGAAAGATGGAGCTACTATAATAGAGATAGTGCTAGCGCTGTGATGTTTGATGATGGTTTTCCAGTATTTGGTGCTGCACACCTCACAAGACACAAAGAGCAGGGCACACAAACAGGATATCTGGATATCAAGTGAAGGTACAGCAACTTAAGCTTCATCATCCTCCCAAAATATAAAGCTTTAGACTACATAAAGCTGATAACTCTATGACGTGTTTTACTTTTATTCTTAGATAATTGTGTTTGTGTGATTATAGGCAATGATATCAATATGTAAAACAATATAAACACTGAGTAAAAGTTGTCTTACTATCAACTGATCATACATGGTGTGTGCATCAGTGAAAATGATGAGCCCTGATGCCCCCATGTGGTCTCTTTTGTATTCTTTAGCATGTGGGCTTCGGCTCGGCATGTACAGGAAGTGTCAAAGGCATTAAGTACTGCATGTACCATAAACAGTGGTGAAAAAATAGGAGAAACCGATACACTTATGGTGAAACTCTTCCAAGACCTTTTCTAGCATGTAGGGCACCATGTGGCAATGTATAATTTCAAGAGGGCACAGTTGTTCTTTGCAATATTAGGGGCATAATGGGGACATGCAATTGTAATACAAGTGAATGGGGACAATGTCCATCACCATCTGCAATGCTCAAACAAAGTTAAACTTTGTAATATTTTACTTAAGTGAGTTTTTTTTAACAGTATTTAAGGTGTTTTGAGTAGTAGTGGATCTAGGCAGGAGAAAGTGAGAGACTATGAGCTTTTTAGTACTTCCTGGGGGAAGTATGTACCAGTGTAGACTCTATATGTATCGAAGTATTGAATGTAACAAAGAATGGTGAATTATTATTGTTATTATTGCTTTGTGATTGGCAGTGGTTGTTGCCCTAATAATCTGTCCTTAAAGACACATGATATCATCTGACACTATGAGGTTGAATAGGTATCTACTTACTTTGAGGAGCATGATGTCATTCCCAGATGCAACTTCCTTGTAAAATGGGTGTTTGCACCTCTTCACATTGTATCTCATGGTTTCATCATTAACCTTCTTCAGATTGTGGGTACCAAGAACAACACTTGTAGGTTTCCTGTATGAATAATGATTTCAAAAGTGACAGAATTATTTAATCATATTTGGGTGATTCAAAGATTAAAGAGGAGAGGTAACTCACCAGTCGTCGCAGTGCGCAGCAGTGACTACAAAGTCTTCACTGATAAGGAATCCTCCACATACATGTCTGCGTCCCTTGTCCTGCACTGACGCCATATACATCATCGAGCTCTGCTTGGTCTTTTTACCATTTATGATTTCACTCCCAAGTGCTAAAAAGATAAGTAGAACACTTTAATTAAGTAATGTCTTATTTGTGAGTTGAATAATAACAAAAAAAGATAATCTTACCATTTCCTCCGAAGTATGTCAGAACATGAAAAAGCAACAACGTGTGCAGAGCATGCATCTTGGCGACTGTCAGCCATGGGTTGCTGAAGACCCCTTCATGCAGCAGGTTGCACACTAAAAGATCCTGTGGTTGTCACCTTAATGTGACAAAAGTCACATCCTGTCATTATTTGTGCATTTTCAACTGTCTCGTAGTGATGAGGAGTTGTGCACTATTGCCCTTCCTCCTTTTTTTCATGCAAAACTTACATTTTTTCTTTTGCATCTCACACTTTCAGTGTCTTGCAGTCTCTGTATTTTATTCAGGGCCTCCTTACACATGCTCTCCCTGTTTAGATACTAGAAAGAAAAGAAAAACTAGATTTATAGATAAGATTCTTTGCTGTAAAGCTACTTTCTGGTTGTAAGCTTTGCGGGTTGGCTTTTGAAAACAGTAACAGAGTAACAGAGACTTCATATTCTAGCACTGGTTTTGAGACTAATGTCTTTAATTATAATTAGACACTAGTCTTTAAAAGCATATTGCTCATATTACTAGTCTGTTAAAGTTTAATTGCCCAGAATTAAACATGTCAAGTTGCTTCATCACATTCCCACCAAAAAGGGCCAGAGTCAGACCAAGGACAAAGACAAAAGGAGGGTGCCACTCCAACACTCCAAGTTACAGAAACAACCTCAGCTATGCCTTCTGCCTTTCTGTAGTACATTAAACAATATGTCATGGTTATTCTTGTTTTGCTGTTTGGTTTTGTCTCTGTGCAGTGTGTATGGCTATGCAGGTCTTAGCAACAAGGTACACCTGTCTCCCATCCAGCAATCACTCCTGCTAATAATATAACAGTGTTACTCTTGTGTTTTTAACTGCAAGTTTTGCAGTACCTTCCTTTGTTTGTGATGTTGAGACTCCTCAAGTGTGCAGTTCTCCAGTGTGTCTTGCTTTTTTCAGCCAGTGTTCTCCACTGAATCCTCTTTCCTTACTTCACCTGAGATGCCAGCCAGCCTTCAGCCACCGCCACCTGCTTTTTACATTCATTCATAATAAACATAATAATAAACTTAATTCATTCACTTAAAACACTACTTTAACTACTTCTGGTATGTATCTCCAAATCTCTGGTGGTAATTTCTGTCTACTCAAAAAAATAAATAGTGGTGCACCTCATTTTTGTGCAAAACTTATTCCTTGACTCATTTCTCTCAATAAGAAGGCTCTTTCCAGAGCTGCATTTGGATGCCATCAAGTTTAACGTGACATACTAGTCTACCTCAGTCTATCTCAGTTGTTGCTGTTACTTATTTCATGATATCCAGCAGAGAGTGCCAGAGCACACAACACTTTAAAAATCACTCTGCTTTTTGACCATCAGAGGGTGCCGCTTGTCCATCAGAGCAAATCTAATATAATGTCACAAATTGAGCTGTCTAATGAATTTTCCTAACAACATCTGTCCGCCTGCTGTGGTCCACTAAAATCCCTCATTTGAAGCGAAACAGCAAGTCATCCCACTGCAAATGCACAGGGTGGTATGTCAAACTTTGTGACCTTAAAGGTTGTTTATAAGGTAGGACAGTGATAGCACACATCTACTGTATTATTCTGGTGGGCCTTGACTCTAAAAGGTTGAGAACTAGTGGCATAAAAAAAAAACATTTTTTAAAAAGTTGTTAATACTGTAAGTGAATATACTACTGTGGCTCTTTAGACGAATAAACATATTACATACAAGAAGGATTTTAGAGGCCCTGTGTCACTATCATGTGCTTTTTAATATAATGCACAAAAGTGTCAAGGCAGGAGGGATTTGTCATTGGTCCTTTGGGCTCCTGAGTTTGGCCTGCAGTTCAACTTCCAGAGACACAGCTGCCTTGCGAGTGTGCTTTATTTTCACTGTTACTGTTCTACAATCTGTCTACATATGTGTCTATGGTACAGAATAAAATAAACATTAAATGTAGCTTGTTTTTTAAGTCCTAAATCCTTTTAGCCAGGATTTAAGTGGAAGATTGTTCCCTTACGGACTAAGTTGGAGTGGATGAAGTTCTTTCTCCTATAACGTGATGACAAGCCTTGACAGAGGAAATTTGCCCGTCTTGCTAATGATACAGCCCACAGGTTTTAACCCCGTATTTCAAACTTCCTTACAGGAAGAAGAAGCTTGACATTGTACATGAAAAAACTTTTGCTTTTAAGGAGGAACATCCACTTGTTAATCTTTGAAGTTGAAAAAATATCACCATGCATGCAGTGACAAAACACAGAGTCTGTCTGGTTTCACTGGCATGAAGAATTACTTCACACAGCGGGGCTTGAGGGGCAGGGTGGATAGGCTTTGGCACGGCTAAAACTTTGCATGAAACAGCACTGACTTTGGTCTTTTCCAGTCACTAACAGCCAAAGACAACCTCGTGATGTTGACTGGGATGTTGGCCAACATGTGGCTGGCCTTTCCTCAGCTGGCCAAACTATATAGGAGATGGTCTGTGCCCCTTTAGGCTGCCACCACCTTTTCAGTGATCGTCTTATATTCTTAGATTTTGTACATTCTCATCTGACTGCTTTTATATATTTTGATTATATTATCATATTTTGACAGTTTTACAGTTACGGGTGTGATGCGACCTTTATGTTCTCTCAGTGCCACTAAACATGGGTCACAGTAGCGTGATTACCCGGCCTTATCAGTACTTGATATGCAGGCAAATTTGCTCTCCCTTCGGTAAGATCTTAGTGACACGCAAAAGCAGCACTGTGTGAAAAAGTGTCACAATAAGTAGCTGAAGCTAAATAAAGAGATCCAACGCGGGTAAGGCATTGTGTGTGTCTTTGTCTACAGTATGTCCTTGACCTGATGTTGATTGCACATTATTTCTGCTTTTTGTGGTTATAGATGTGTGCGCTGAGAGAATGGGAAAAGTCAAGACAGGTGAGGACATAAGGGCTACATAAAAGTAAGGATATATTTGCTTCCTATGAGTTAGATGTGAAGATAGATGTCACACTGTACAACAAATCTGAAGTTTGAAGCTGCAACCAGCAGCTAATTAGGTTAGAATATAAACCAGAAGCAGGGTGAAACTGTCGTCTCTGTCCAAAGTTTAAAAAAATCTGCTTACTAGCGCCTCTAAAGCTCACTAATTAACACATTATATAGCATTAGTCTTCACTGGTTGCTTGGTAACCTATCAGTGACTTCGGGACTCTAGGAATCGGCCACGAAATATGATCTCTCATGCGAACAACAACTTGCTGTTCAGTTTATATAACTTAAGCCTTAGAGGTGCTGGTAGGTGGATTTTTTTAAGCTTTGCACAGTCAGACTGGATGTTCCTAATCTAAGTTAACCACTAGCTCCATGCTTGCTGTGCAGATACGAGGGGTATGCATTCTCTCATCACCACCAACATAACTCATCAGTCAAATGTTACCACAGATCCACACACTATGTCATCTCTGTCTGCACACTGCCCCTCTCTAACTTTAAACTTTACTTTAAAATTCTCATTTTCTTTCTCAGCACTCACTTTTCTGTTCCTCCAGCCATATTAGATTACACTCATTTACTTCCCTTACTTTTCCATCCACTCTGATTCATACAATCATCCCTCCGTCCATCTTTTCACCCTGTCCCCTGGTGTCTGGCACGACTGCAGGCATCCAGAGAATGCCTGACATGGGGTTTGGCCAGTCGGCACCACATACCTGCGGCATGGCATGGCAGGGCTTTAGGGGAAATGTGGCGCATGTGCCACTCAGCAGCCCTGTCTAATGTCCAGTAAGTGGCTTCAGACATGAACACTAATCCACTCAGTGATGAGAAGGCCCTAGTCTGATGGCTCTGCTGCATGCTGCCAAGACTGTCCAAGTACACTCTCACAGGTTGAGACAGAGCACAATGAGGACAAACTCTTGACTTCAAAGGGGATCAATGCAGCTTTAATGAAAATGTATTTCCTTTGCAGGTATTTGACTGTGATGAATCGATTTGTTCACGCTTTTCCTCACTGTTATGAAATATTTTTTTTTCATAAAGAGAGCGGACAGTGTCTTTGCTCTCATGTGAAATAAAAGCCATGAAAATACAGCGTGAATAAGATAGCTTTGGAAATGATCTGATATTCTTCTTTCAATCCCCTTTAAGCGGCTTATAAGTAATAAAAAAAAACAAATTATACTTATATATTTAATAACTGATAATAATTGTGATGCATACTTTTATAAAGGTGAATTCAGACAGGAGGCAAGACTAAATGTTGCAATAATTCACGCAAATTTAATTGCTTGACCATTTGTGCAGCGTGTGGTTACCCAAAACAGCCAATATACTGTTAAGGTGGTTGTAAACTAACCACAAATGGGCCGTGTGACTGCGTCTGTGTGACTGTGTGTGTGTGCGAGCTCTGTCCTTTCTCTTCTTGTCTTTCTATGTTTATGAAAAAGATGCATAAAGCTCAGCTATGAGTGTACATTTTTTGCTGATGCTGGGACAAACTCAGTAGGACTCGAGGACTCTTCCCTCAGTTTGAGACATCCTGGGTGAACATGTGCCATTTTGCACCTTTTTATTGATCCTGTATGCAATTAAACAGTCACTGAAATTTACCTCGCAGAATCCTGTATTGAGTTAAGTAACTAATATGAAAATTTTGTCTTTATGTGTGACTAAATCCTAACCCTTAACACATTATGTGTAACCCTGAACCCAATTTTAGATTTCAAACCTTCTAGACACAAGTAGGTTTATCATTAC
Organism: Larimichthys crocea; assembly: GCF_000972845.2. Taxonomy (NCBI): domain Eukaryota; kingdom Metazoa; phylum Chordata; class Actinopteri; family Sciaenidae; genus Larimichthys; species Larimichthys crocea. The sequence goes on along the minus strand of NC_040027.1, from coordinate 16,541,670 downwards.
TTTGTGTTCAAAGAGTTTGAAATCTAAAATTCAAGGACAAAATTGCTAAACTATACACTCAATACAGGATTCTACATTTGTAATTTTTATATCTGTGTTGCCGTTCATTCATTCTCATGAATTTGGTCATAAACATAGTGTATATCTGATAACCATAGACACACATGCTCGCAAACTCACACACACACACTCATCCGTCGTCCACCCTTTAGTCCATCTATTCAGCATTATAACTTGGGCTGTTTTTGTAACAAAACAAGGCCTAATCCTAAATTCAGGGAACTGTGAATGTGCCTCAACAAATGGCAGACAAATGAGAAGGATTAGCGAGGGCCTGTGAAAGAGTGAAAGGTTTGCCATTGATCTACGGTGGTCCTGTTCTCTTTCAGGGCCACTCGGTTTGAAAACCCCACTGAGTAAGAGCATACAGGGCCACTCCAGAGCCCCCTAGGCCACCGAGAGACACACAACAGCCACAATTAGTCTCAGGAGCTGTAATGGCAATTCAATAAGCGCTTTAAAATTGTGCCTTAGTCTGTCTGCCACCCCCCAACCCCTCCCATCCCTCCCATTTTCGTCTACATACATAAGATTGGTATTATGAGTGGCGAGGGGCTCTTTTTTTCTTTCCCACCCACCACAGTTCTTTTCAGTCACTGTGAGAGAAAATGACCACACAGGGTTTCAAAGGTTCCAGAGGCTGTGGTTTGTTGTCGCTGAAGCAGCATGACTTGTGCCCCTGTAGATTTTGGCTAAGGCCCTCAAAATGGGCTTCTATTATTAATTTTTTCTGTCACTCAGCTGCAAATGAATTTTGAAGCAGTCAAAGTAATCTTCTCTATAAACACTATTTTTATTGGGTCAGGGAGAATACCTTAATCCGAGTAACGTTTTCACGGATGCAAAGATGTGAGGATGTACTGTACTTTACGGCGTTTCGAGTGTGCAGACGTTTCCGTCTTGTGAAGAGGCCGTCGAGGAAACGTAACGTCACGACCTGCCGTGTGGCCAACCAGGTGCTATCTGACAGACATTTTAACAACAACATCATTGCATGACTCACTCTCTCAAGTCCTCTGCTTACACTGATCAGATCAAACACAGCCCAAACACCTGTGCTCCTGACATCAACACATCATGGCAGAGGAGGAGCTGAGGATGTCTTTTGGATGGCTGTCATTTCCATTCTCTGGGGCTCTCTTTGGGACATTCCTCGTTGATTTTGCACAGTGTTTAGGTTTTTCCTTTTGCTTCATGATCAAAGGCCAAAGCTTTTGATCAGGACTTCCAAAGGATCCCTCTTGTTTTGCTGGCGAGAGCACTGACAGGACAGTGGTGGAGCAATGATAATTACAGCTCCCATTTGGTGTCCCTGGAACTGGCACCAACAGCCAGTCGCACCCTCAGGCCAAGAAGAGAGGAGAGATTCTTGGACGGTTTAAAGGGGAGAGTGGAGAGGTAGAGGAGAAAAGATGGAGGACACACTGACAAAGAAGCGAGTCAATCGAGAGAACAGGCAGAAAATGGGATTACTTTGTGCCGGGCATGTTTTAGTATGTCTGTGCCAACTGAGGTTTGGATAACGATCATATGCCCAGAGACACCTGTAAAACTGGAATGTACTGTATTGTGCACAGCTATAGGTATTATACAAGTGTTTTATTATAACAAGAAATTATAAAAGAAACTAAATAACTAAAGAAAATAACACTTAACTAAAAGTAACAATAACATTTTGTTTTAGTTTGTCTAACTTTGCTTATTACAAAGCTTTGTTGAATACTGATTGGTCGGTTATGGTATTCTACGATCCGTTATTTCTGAATAACAGGCCACTGCTGTGGATGCAGATGATTATAGACTTTAGATGACCACAGCAGATGCAATAAAATACATTTTTAAATCAATAAAATCATTCTTAAATCAATACTTTGTGTCAAATGTATGACTTCTTTTGTGAGTAGCTGTGCAATAAGTGGGATAATGTACAGCAAGCATAATTCTGTTTGGATTTATTTCACAACATTGACTGGCTTCCTGTACATTATCCTTTACTTAGCACACAGAGTGAAGTTTCAGTATTTGTATGAATAAAAACAAACAAGATATGTTTAATACGTTTAGAGGTGTTGGTCTTGTTACCTTTGGACAGAGCCAGGCTAGCTGTCCCCCCCGTTTCCAGTCTTTGTGCTAAGCTAAGTTGCCAGTATATGCTCCATATATATGGCATACAGACATGAAAGTGGTATTGATCTTCTACAACAGTAACAAAAGGAGAATAAACACAAGTAGTCTTTACTTTACAACAAAATGTAACAATGCCTCAAGGGTGCACAGCTGAAGACAAAGACATTTGCATGGCAACAGTACCTCCAGACCCCCCATACTGATATTTGTGTGCTGCACCCAGACCTCTGGAGCTGAACTACAGTGTGACTTCACACCATTCTGACCAGACATGTACCCCGTCACAGTAATCTCACATTATGACAGGCTGAAAGGTTGGCCTTTATTCACCCCAAACAGCCACTATTCATCCTGGTCTCTCCTTTCTGTTCACTGAAAAGACAGAGTGGCCTCCTGTGCCACTGGAGGGCTCATCTGTGTGTAAATGACCTTGATGCTCAGTTGCATAGTTCATAACCGTAGACCTTTCATCAGACACGGGGAGGTCCTCCACATCAACGCCTCTCCTGCTGTGAGTTTTGTCATGATTATGATGAGGAGGAGGATTATGTCGCAGAGCTCTGATGGAGATGTTACCAACACTTAACAATCAGTGGCACGCACTAAACAAGATTAAAATGCCATTTTTGCACTTGATAATTAAAAAGCATAAGGGAGTGAGCCATGACTCATGATTTATCCACATTTTTTATTGAAGTTTACCAAACTCAGCATGGACCAAGGCACTCAAATGCTTTTTATTTTGCAGAAATGAATCTAAAGACTGTTTGTTCTGAGACTTTGGTCTTATATACACACTACTATTACTGGCCTATAGCTGAAAGCTGTTTATGATAAGTGGATCACAAGTGTACCAATATCCAGTAGTAATACCATACAAAATGAACTGAATATGGACTTGAATACAATTCTTTTTTTCTTTTCAACCTTTTTTTAAACAGTATGACTACAATCCAACACAAAAAAAAAGTCGACAATAACAATAAACATCAACTTCAAACAGTTAAAGAGTACAAAATGTTTTAAATATATTAAATGTTCTATTAGCAACAGCCTTGAGAAAATGTTAGCAAGACTTGACAGAGAGGCAGTATGTAATAACCGTTACTACTGTGTACAAAATTAATGAAGTGTCTGCTAGTGACATCTGGTGTACCTACGGCTGCTCTAATGTATTAAATGACTCAAAACGTATATTATTATTTCATGACTGAACTAAGTACTGAGACTAGATGAGACACAGATGTATCTTTACTGATGCTGAATCCATTAGCTGTGTGTTGTTGAACGGGAGAAGCAGTCTGACAGAAACATGCACAAACATACAAAAGTCCAGCATTTTATCCCAGTTATTAGCTTAGTTTCTGTTGTCTCCTGTCATATGTAGACACATACAGACAGAATAGTACATTTATCAAAGTGTTTGAGTCAGCAGAGATTCTCGTCTCGACTGTACAGTTCAGTGTACAGTGTCTCTCCAGTAGTGTCAGTACAGTATATCCCAAGCAACAGTGAAGATGTCGGATTTGAAGCAGAGCCATAGCCAAAGAAATGCTGAGTTCAACCCCGATCCAACTGTCATTTTTAAAAATTAAATTATGTTATTGTTGTCACATTTAAGCTTACAAACATTGCTAATATCCATATTTTTTAATGAATGAATGTGACTCCCCCAAAAAGCCCACAAAATTACTGAGGATGTGACCTCAGTGACCTCAGTGGTAGCTTTGGCCGTGATTTGCAACTATTTCAAAGTTGCCTCTTTTTCTAATAGCGATATCACAGATGAGATAAATATCATTTATGCTGTACCAGATGCTTTCATTCTTATTTTTGCTTGGCATCTAAAATAGGCTTACAAATCAATAAGCCAGATTTTGTTGTTTCCAAGCCCTGTTGTCCCTTTTCAGCCTCTTAAAGTCACCCAAACACCTCTTTACATGCAGTTCAGACACAGAGACAAATGCCTGAAGATAGTATAATTCTACTGTATTGGACTGTATTACTGAACATCATTAGAAAATGGAGAAAATAACTTAAAAGTACATATTATACTACAGTAACTCTACAAATGTTACAAACCTCAACAAATGTACATTTATGTGACAGGAGGATGGAATAATAAAAATAAAGATTGCCATCATAGCTAGATCAACACTAGAGTGAGGAGGCAGGTGAGCCAGCCAGTTGCCGGTCAGAGTTCAGACTTGGTCAGCTAGGAGGGGAGCATGGGCAGGAAATGAGTAGAGGGGTGTCTTCGTCGAGCCTTGTGACCTCGCCGTGGCTTCCCTCGCCCGTTCAGCGAAACAAACATCTGCCTGCCGCCGTGCTTCCAGCGGAGGGAAGCATACGTGTTGTAGCCGTTCTCCTCAATGCGCTCTTTGAACTTGCAGCTCGGGTTGTACTTCACCTGTGATCAGAGGGAGGAAGACAGAGAGGTTAAGGAGGTTATAACAGATGACTGTATGCTAAAGTCTGACTGCTTTACCTGCTGTGCTATACTAGGTCAACTTCCAAGAAGTGCACAAAGGAATGAAAGAGTTGGTTCACCAAATAGTCTTGCAGATAGTTTTAGGGTTTTGATACTTCCATGCTGTCAGCCCAATCCAGTTTATGTCAGTGGAATTTCGTTTGTGCCACTAAAAAAACATTGAACAGATACAAATAAAACCCCAAAAGCAATATGTCTTCTCCAGAAACAATATACTGGTTAATCGCAATAAACTACAGACCTCACAGTTGGGTTTTCATTGGGACCGATCGCTGAAAACTGATCACCGTCTGAAACTGATCACAGGTCTGTGAAATATCCTAAGTAACTGGGGCATTGTTACTGGAAAGAAATGTTCCTGTTGAGTTTTAGAGTATCGCTTTTTATTGATATCAGTGGCAAGTAAGAAGCTCAAATAAAAAACTCAACACAAAAGCTTATATTGAGAATAATTTTAGGAGTAGAGGTCACCCAATATGCTCAAAATCAACAAAGCTGTGAATAAAAAAATTAAATTTGAATCAATATTAACGCTAACATTGTATGAAAATCATTCTCTTTCTTTTCTGATCCACTTCTTAATTGAAGTCACAAGCTTTGTACACAGGTATGTTGTTCTGGGAAGGTAATCCAACAGTCAGCGAAGCCACTTTTCCATGGGTCGTTGCCACTTCTTATCAGTTTGTCAAAGAGTCTTGAAAGATATTGTAGTGACAAGAGGTTCTGCCGCATTCCCTTTTCCAGATGGTTATCGTGCAGCCATAATGAGGCCCTGTCTGTGATAACATCAGGATAGTGTGAGCCTGCCGTGATTCACCTGCCCTTTTTTTTTGTTATGTTACTATGGGAGGCATGGGTCTTCAGGTCTGTTTATGTCGTGTTTACTATGTGAGGCACTTGTCTTATCACTGCTGCTGACTGATTGCTTGTCCCTGATTTTTTTCCAAGATGTAAATACATGAGCTAGACACCATTCACCTACAGTCTGATGTGTGGCTGATCTTAACAAAGAGAGGTGATTACTTTTGAAAGCCTTCTGTGTGAAACAACAATTGGCAGATGGCACGCAAAGACATTTAAAAAAAGGAGCCCAGGTGGCTCTTCTTCATTGCCTGTTGGGTTTCTTTCCTCTTCTATCTATTTTGACAGTGCAACAAGCCTCAAACTCAAGCTGCAGGTATCATCAACCATGGCCCAGGTGTATAGCCATGATTGATTGCAACACTCTGACCTTTTCTGGACTTTCCAGCAGAAGATTCATGACATTTCCCTTCACTTCAGCAGAATCAAACATGTTTAGGTAGGCACTCATTTGGGACCCCTATACATATATACCTCCCCTACCCTCACCACCCTCCTCCCTTTCCCAGCCCTCCCATCTTGACCTCCAGGAACAATGTTGCCAGGTTGTATACGCACCGATCCAAAGAGCGTGCCTTTCTTGGACATAGCTAAATACAGCCCAGTGCTGACAGATTTGATGGCAACGACTCCCACACTGACAGATCGGATTTCCATCAGGCCTGGAAAATAAAAGAGGGAACAAGAGTCTGGGTTAGAAACATCTAGCTTTGGGAGTTTCCCCATCAAAAGCCACTCTATCATTAGCGATTAGTATACCAGACAGCCATATGCTCTGGGGAGAGACAAGAGAAAAAAAAACACGCACATACACAGGACATGCACAATGGCCTGAGAGAGCTCCCTTTGAGAAACCAGTCAGCTCAGAGCATTTAGGACAACGGGTTTGATCGTATCAGAAAAGGCGGAAATTTGTTATTGTTATTTTCTCATAGAATATTGCCTACGCACCCCGTTCTCAGACCACATCCTGAACACACACACACATACTGTGTCTGAGCCTGTACCACATCATTCTGCCTTGCCGCTTGCATCCATTCAAGCCTCCTGACTCCAGATGTGACACTCCATCCTGATGATGCCCGCTGTTGTTTACTGAGGGACATAAAACCCGTGTCTGCTTGCCACTTAAGGAGCCTCTCAAACTCACTTCATCACACGAAAAAGCTGGCAAGCTTGTGGGCTAATTGTTTCCTCTGGGCACTGATTGCAAACAAGTCCCATGTGGCTCACTCTTGATCTGGTTTTTGTCTGCATACAAAAATAAAGGCACACACCCATTGTCATGGCTACGACAGGGAGATGTTTTGGAGATGACCTGAGGGCTTATCGCGGACTCCTGAATAGGAGCTAATTGCTGGAGATGAAGCTCTCTTCGGGATGACATTTTTCTGGCTTTATTTGCCCACTTACACCTTCAAAAGCATCTTGATGTGGTCTGCTATCTGATGAAAGCACGGAATCTTCTTTTTACACCCCTGAAAACCAAGTCTGTGCAGAGAAAACATGCAATGTTGTTGCTCAAAGACTAGGCACTGGTGGATATTTGTGAAAAAAGGATTGTTGGCTTTGGACAGATGCTGTAAACATAGCACCAGATCAAGGTGCTGAAGGACAGGGTGACCCAAAGCTGGTAGGAAATGAAGTAGTCATAAAAGCAGCAGTGGGACACTGGCCACCCAACTGACCAACCCCCAGCTGCTTCGGTACAACCGCAAGTCTTGTACAGGGCAGTGGCTCTTTGCTTGAGCAGTCTTGCCGGTTAAATTCATCCAGGGATGAAAAATAAACGTTCACACCAGGGGTTTCGCAGGTGCTACTCCCCCTGCACCACAGTTTTTTCTACTTATTTATTTGTGCAAATCTAGATTTTGTTTGGAAAGAACGGTTAAGCTGAATCTGGCGCAAAGGCTCGACTTAATATGTTTTTGGATTAAATGATGAGTTACATATTTGTTTTAGACGAGGCTTTAAAGGATTGATTCACATTTTTTTCAAGCTCTCCAAATTAAACAACAAAATACTATGTTTGTCCATGCCTCCTTCCACATCACATAGAAGCATTTTCTGATCTGATGCCCCTATCAACAGGATTTTGTCAGTGCCGTCAGCCATTAGTGAGAATAAATCAGTTTTATTATGTTTGGTTAAGTTGAGGGACAAACATGACTTGGTTAGGTTTAGGGAAAGATCATGGTTTGAGTCTTAGTTAAGGTTACAGAAACATTGTGGTTTGGGTTAAAATGACTACTTTGCTAAGGTTACGGGAGCTTCTTCCTCATGGTTACAATAAGAAACACTTGGTTAAAGGTCGGAAACGATTATGGTCTCGCTTTCAAAAAAAGAAAACATGTTGACCGTCAGTTGGAAACAGGAAACGAACATCGATTTCCCATGTGACGAACTGATGCGACTCATCCACACTGACCTCCTCCCTACGCTGACTTTGTTTGTAACTTTCCTTTGTACCCGTCATAACTCCTCTGGCCACTAGAGGGCTTGGGAAGACGGTCTCAAAGATTCAGATGCATACGTTCATTGAAAGAGAATTGGTTTGTTGTTATTGTCTATACTCGTCTTCAAGAGATGTGCGGACTTGAACTTGTGGAGGGACAGCAAGAATAAGAGGGACTTTGGTACCAAAGTAAATTTAGTAGATATAGTTGATCTGCCTAACTCCTACTGCTGAAGGCTGTCAATCCCTACTACTACTATCCCTACCTTACTGGATCCCTCTAAGAAAAGATGTCTTTGATGCCCATATGGACAGGAGCATACAGTGACCGAGAACTGTTTCAATGTACATATGGACATGTTTAAAATCTTCTGACAACTTTTATTGCCTGTGTCTAAAATTCCACAGATGATACCACCATCATACATGTCAATCTAACGTTCTGGTTACACAAAGTGTGCTACTAACTGACTAACAGGACTGCTGCTAAGATCATCAGACTACCGTTGCTGGTTTCAAAGAGCACATCTGAAAGGCTCTAAAACTTAAAAAACATACATCTGCTGCCCCCATCACTCCAAACACGCAACTTTTTTTTTTCTTCTCAGCTCTGAACATCACCAGCCATGCTTACCAAGTGAGGTCATCTACTTTAGGCACGGACACAAAGAAGTACAAAGGGTAAAAAGGAGGACAGAAAAGACGAAGAAAGGTAAACAAACACAAACTCCTGTTGAGTGTCTTTCTTCTCTGACAGGGCCGTGTAAATGAAGCCCTCTCTCTGCCCGCCACAGCTGCAGGGAAGGAGGGCGCGCCTCAGTCGAGTCCATCCAGGTATCAGCCCAGCTGCACCCCCATCATTCCTGCACAGCCTCTGATCCTCCGAGGAAACATTAACACTTTGATGGCGGCCTCCTCTTTACGAGCTGTGTTTACAAACACCGGGTGTGCTACGGTGGCACCTGGAGCGTGCAAGGGACTCATAAGCAATTAGCTGGGGCCCGACTGGTGATTGGAGTGCTGCAAGGATTTATGGGGGATTAGTCCAGGCCAATGAAAACCGCTGGTGCCTGAAAGTGGTGCCAGCAGTAATAGCCATTATTTGCTGGTTTGAGTTCCAGGCACAGTAGGTGAGTTGGAAGGATGTTTGTCACTTCTGAGACATTGCAAGAAGTTTGGCGTGAACAGCAGAAAAAATGTTTTTAAAGGTAAATATTAAACTCTCTAGTTCTAGGAAATATACTTAAATAAACTAAAGTCTGATATTATGGTTGTTAATGCATCATTATGTGAAGCAATTCTCTACAGCACGGCACATTTTCTCTCCTCCGGACTCATACCCTTCAGGTCATTTCATTCATACATGCTGGTGTAGCAGCCAGCACACACAAAAGACCTGAGGACATGAAATGGGGATTTCACATTGTCTAGAGGAATCACTTGGGCTCTGGATGCTTGACCACACATCTATAAAGACCAGTTAGATCCATATAACTCACAGTCCCCCCCTTTGAAAAGTCACTCCATTGTGTTCAAAGCCTGAGAAATCAGAGTGAGGTATTTCAAGCTATTAGAGGGTTTTCCTAACTGCTGAAATCCAAAGGTCACATTACTGGAAAGAAGGCCGTATGCTGAGTTCAGCCTGCGCAGCGCTTGTTGACAGAAACGGTTACATTTATTATAAAAGTCTTTGTCTCTGTCCAGAGGAAAATTATTTATTGTGTCAAAATTGGATAATCATGACTTTTTAGCTCTGAACAAAGAGGCCCAGTCTCAGAATATAAATAATAATTTGTAATCCAGTGTAGGGAAAAATCCAAATGTTTTAATAAACCCTACTTTTTAGATAAAAGACATTTCATCTACACAAAAAAGCATAAATATCTAGTTTGCTCTAATAGTTTGTTCTAGTGTAAACATTGACTATTTTTGGATAGAGTGAAATTTTGAAAACGTGAATCATTTTTTATTAAAGAAATGTTTCAAACCTTTTGAACAATATCACAATTAGAAAGAAGAGGAACAAATAATGGAGACAAATTAGCTCTTTGTTCCTGAGTTGCATTGGAAACCGAAGGTCACTCTTGCTCCGTGTTCTGCTGAGCAAGTATCAACTGATGGCCCTATTGAGCTCGTGAAAAAGGCACTTTTGGCTTCCCACTTGCAATTGGCAAGATCTCTTAACCTTTGACATGTTTTGGCTGGGACTGTCAATAAGCTCAAGCTGCCATTACAAGCAAATCCCGCACTATACATGTCTAGTCAACTGTGGACTTGCCATTTATTTCTCCTCTATGGGATTTTTAAAAGCATAGAAAAAGTCTTTTACCCATCCTTTTTTTTTTTTTTTTTTTTTTTTTTACTCTTTCTTTTCTTTCCGTCCCCCATTTTTTGGACGTTAGCCCATCGTCAGATCATTCAAGCCTTTTCTGACTTTGAAAAAAAAAAAAAAAAAAAAAAGGCAGAAAGGAAAGAGAGAGACACTCTCACGGGGTTCCCTTTTGTCAGACTCATGGTATGGGGGAGGAGGAGGAGGGAGCGAGTACAGGGTGAAGGTGCTGGTTATAAGATGGGGGTTTCGCTGGTGGGGGCAGGCGCTTCCAATTGCCGCCCCCCTCCCCTCCCCTCCCAAATAAGTCTTTGTTACTCACCTGAGAGGTGAAGAGCTAGACAAGATCTTATTAATGACCAAGCGTTTTGTATGGGGCTCTACAAAGTGTGGCAAAATGGTTCCTTTCATCACAAATTTAAAGCAGAAAAGAGTGAAAGACTGAGCAAAGAGAGAGTGAGAAAAAGAGATTTTTCTGCTCCTTTCCTCCTGTCTTCTTTTTGTTCCTTTTCCCAGGTCTTTAATTTCTTGGGTTGCCCCCTTGAGCAGCCCTCCATGGCTCAGTGCTCGACCAGAGCAGAGCCTGGGAATCTTGGAGTTCCCGCTGTGCTCCTGCTCTTGATTGACATACCTTTTCAATTATTTCACAGTTTGCTTGCTTTTTAAACGAAGAGGGCCCTGTTGTTTTTTTCCTTCTGCCCTCCTTTTCAAAACACAAGCTTTTCATGTCGGGTCTGGGCTGCCGGGCCTAATGGCTGTGACCAGCACCTTTGATCTGCCATGACCCCCTCGAAAGGTCTGGTACTGGGCGAAGCAGCCGCCTGTGTGTATCAGCACAGACAAAGGCTGCATCACTCACTATTGCTTTAAACACCTTGAGAGATTACCATGAGAACAAGCGCTCTAGTGGAGGCCATCACAGGTGGTGTGATATGGAAACTTGGACATTAACCCTTGAATGTACAGTAAAATACCAACCAAATGATTAACACAGAATTTGTATAATCTGGACACAATTTATGTCTTCGCCAAAAAACAATTATATTCAATCTAATTTATGCAGCTTTGGTTTGTGGACACCATTGCACAATGTGAAGAACCAAGATAGATGTTATGCTCCAAAGACGAAAAATTAAAATCGCAGCTTTTCTCATGGATGCCTTTTGCAAGTGACCGCAAGCTAACTTGCCGTTCATTTGATCTACGTTCAAATATGGTTTGATAAACTAGTCAACATGTTGCTTGGAGGTTTCTTTGCACTGATGCAGAATTTCAAAAAAATGTTTCATCTGACTCTTGCTCAACTAAAAAAACCTCTATCACAGATGTCCTCCATGTTTCTTTCTGTGTCCCACTAAAAGCCCCCAGAATGCTTCAAACAAAGTGCTGGTCTGATCTTCTAACCCCTTTCTGATGTTGGAATTGGGGGAGGTAGAGGGCTGCATCCAACTTTTTTGAGACAGACAAACTGATAATTAGACCCAATTTATGCAGCGTTTGGCCAGGTGTGTGGAGGTGTTTGGCAGCATGAACATCTTTAACTCTCTCTGACCAATCCTTTGTCAATATATCAACGTAGCTCAACACAGCTGTTGTCATTTATCTGGACTTATGTTGTCTTTTGACATTGCCACAATCATATAATAACTAAAGAGGAGGATGAAGAGAGAAGAAGAGATAAAGCAGTTTTTCCTCTTGTGCTGGCCTCTTTCTTCCTTCTTCACACGACTACTTTCACGACTGTCTAACACCGTGACTGCATATGAGGAGAGACTGTTCAAAAGTGTATCCCAATTAGTGCAATTCATTGTGTCGAGTCTACAATGAAATGCAAACGAAACAGAGTTCTTGGAGAGAGATTGTGGTGGCAGTGGGATGCAGCCAGCGGGAGACTATGATGGCAGGGTTTTTTTATCCACTTGTACTAGTTTGTTTACTGAGGGCCTACGTACATGTACGTAAGACAGATTCATAACAAATTTAAAGTTTGATATTAGCACAAATTTATGGCAAAATCCAGAAATTTTAGTAGTCATATGAATCTGCTATTAAAAAGAGATTTATTTCATTTCATAAAAATAAAATTAACTAGATACATCTGCAGTCAAAGACAGAAAAGAAACACAAGCAATGAGTGAACACTGCCCTTTCATTTAATAGTCCATAAAGCATAACTACAACATTGAATTGGGGCAGAGGGCATTCTTTATGACTGATCAAATCCAAGTCAAGTGGTGTGTCAGCACAAGAAACACTGCTTCTGTGTCAGTTTCTCAAGGAAGCACTCAGGGAGAGTGATCAGTGTTCTGCCTTGACTTTCATTTCATGCTCTGTCTGAAAGATCTACTTCAAAAATGTCCCAGTGAGTTTAAACATGGACTAATGCTATGAAATGTCAAAATAACTTGCATGCATATGATGTGAAAAATCCAAACACTTCATATTGATTGGTTGCTGACAGATGAAGCTCATCAGGAGGCTCATATACTGGCAGCCTGACAGTTATCAATAAACAGTAAGCTGGGATACTGGGTCAGTGATGATCTCATTGCAGTGAGTGGCTGATATGAAAGCTGATCTTCAGTTTGCTGCTGCAGAGACGGAAGTATGACTTACAGGGAACAAGGTGTGCTGGACTTGCAGTTACTGTATATTCCACTCCCTTACAAACATGTTTTGTTGTGAAGGTAAATTCAGTCAGTTAAACTACAGCAGCCTTCTTTTACTTGTAGAGCTTTAGAAAGGTTCATCATTGTGACTGTAGCACCACTTCAGAGCAAAGGTTAGGAGTTCTATGTTTTCAGAGGACATGTAAATAGCCTGTCTGCATCTTTAGCTGCATATCTTTCTCATCATAACCTGCCTTGTTATGGCAGGGCAGGTCACTGAAACAGCTCTGATCAATCCCACACAGACTCCAGATTATCTGAGGATGGAGACACTCAAACTTGGTCCAAACCTTGATGAACTATACTTCAGAGCACGACTGAGTATTTCTCCTGTTAAATTATACTTTATCAAACAAACTTCTGACCCCCTAGGACAAAACCACCATGCGCACACAGCCCCTGATTAACAGATGGTGTGGTCCCCAGTGGCTATTTCCATTGTTTCCACTGGGGGGTTGGTATGAGTTGCTGGCGAAACCTTCTCCAGTTGAACAATATAATGCTCGCTACGGCACCTTTGGGCTCTTTCTACCAGCATGCAATGGGTGCACTGGGTTGCATTTCTTCTCCTGCAGCCTTTGACATTTACTTGAGTTGGGTCATCGCCAGGATGATAGTGTAACAGTGTTTCTCTAACATGGTGGTTGGCAGTGTGCTTTTTATGCATTTCAAAACAGCAACAGCAATGTTGGACAGAGACGTGGTGTTTTAGTATAAACCTTTATTTTTTCCCTTTTTGCTACTGAATGACAATACATTCAAAATCTGAACAATGTCCACAAAATCTTAAAAGCACTCATCAAAAGGGAAAAAATAAGCAAGAGTTAGGGTTAAAGTGCAGCTAATGGGTTAGTTTCAGTGCAACAAATCACAGCAATGATGTTGCTAAAACCACGTAAGAAACTTAAGATTTCCACACTAAAGAACATGAATCATCACTGAGTCAAAAGTCACGTGGCACTGCTCTACAGGCGGAAACTTCTGAGCATGGACTACTTATGGCCACACCCCAGCGAGTGATGTCAGGGCAGGTGTTTTACATCTGCTTTTAAAGGCAAACACACCTGCTTTGACATGACTGATTGGAGTGCCACAATGATTTTCTGCCCCCTATCTTAAGTAACATTATGGACGAGGTCTTCCTTGATTGTGCTCCGTCATTTCTGAGCATGCCAACGTGATTACTAAGGACAATTTATAAGCAGTTACATATTCTTTCTACGTCTTCTCTCTAATTTGAATGTCACAGGCGTGTTTTTTAGAGCTGTTATGCCAAAGCTTGGAGCAATTCAAGTATTACTGCAATTCAGTTTTACCTGTGGTTGTTGCATTTCCAATGAAAGCACACAAAAAAAACTTTTTTCTTTTCTTTTTTATTTCCCACTACAGCTATGAAGCCCAGTCCAGTTTTTGTTCAACTTTCCCACTACAGCTATGAAGCCCAGTCCAGTTTTTGTTCAACTTTTAGGTTTCATTTTAAACATACTTAACATTATTTTATGCTCTTCATTCTGAGGTTTCTGAGGTCCTAAAAAACATCATTTTGGTTAAAGTTGAGGGTTTGCTCAGGATTTCCCCTTTCATCAATATAAAAAACACCCTGGGTGAGTCACCGTCCATAATGTTTCATACACATAGTGATGAAATGATGACATTTATTTTTTCTTTGAATAAGTGTGATCAGACTCAAAATACATATGATGCAATGCCCTCATTCGTTTAATGGACCAACCAGTTCTGAGCAGCAATAAAAGAAAATTATAGTCTCTTTTAACAGGAGCTGTGACTCTGAGAGCTCCACTGTTCCAGCAGAGGATTTGTACTTCGGTTTGTGCGTTTGTGAGTGGCTCTGTGTTGCAGAGTGGAGCAGCTGTCGGTCTACATGCAGCACCTCCCTCCCGTCTTGCAAACTGTACCTGTCTTTCTCTCCTTCCTCCTGTCTCCCATCTGCTGGTTTGCTTTTCACTGCCCCTCACTTCTCCTCTGTCGTACCTCTTTAGTCTCTCTGTCTGGTTCTCTGCCTGCCTGGGTCACCCCTCCTCCCCCTTCCCTACACCGGCCTGTCTGCACCGGGTCTCCGGACATGCATCATACCTATTAACTCTCACATGACTGCAATGATTTATTCATCCCTTACTGACAGCTATGTGATTTGTCTGCTCCGAGTCGGGGTGGTCTGATCACAGACACACGCAATTAGAAAAAATGAAAGACTGAGATACACAGAAGATAGCCTTACGTAACAAATCTCAGGTTTATGTGACTTTGTTCTCGCTTTTGTGACGGAAACACAATTAAAAATGAAATAAGAAGGATAAGAAACTCTAAAAAATCACTAAGTTACTCAGTAATAAAACAAAGTGAGCTTCCCTCACACTGATCATCAACCACATGTTAGTCAAAGCAGCACGTTCAAGCCACCACGCCAAGTTACTTGGCCCTGAGATCTAATTCTGTTCTTCAAATGAGCTCAGACTGTCTGGGAGTCTGAACAGTGTTTCTCTTGCCTAATTTAGCACTGAATTCCTGGACAGTTAGGAATCCTTCAACTCAACTCATGTTTGATTTGATCAAACAAAATTTTAAACGTACATAATTAAAGTAACAGCAAAGGAAATAAGAAACAGGACTATTTTTTTACGCCCGCCTTTTTATTTTTTAGACACTTGAACTTTCACAGATCTAAACATGCTGTCACTCTCTAAATCATTCTATACACACTGTGTGCATGCGTGCTCTCACTTAAATGAGACTGTGTACATTGTCCCCTATACCTTTATGGAAGTAGGGCACGGGAAGACTAGTTTGCATGTGCGTGTATTTCTGTGAGTGCATTCTCTTGCATGTGGCCCACCCCATCCAAAAAAAACAAGGACGATGGATAGAAAGAACAGGAAGAAAGAAGAGAAAAGACTGGCAGAGGGCTGGTCTTCCCTGCCCACATATCACTTGCTGTTCCCACATTCCATTAAAATCTCCAGAGGGATGACAGCAAAAAGATGAGACCGATAAGATTATTTTTTCTCCTGTCCTTTTAATCTCAGTCCATATTCAATGACCTGTGCCTTTTGTTCAGCAATGTTGTTATCATTATTATTCCTACTACTACTATTATTATTATCACGCCACTGGGCCTCTCATACAAAAAGTTTCATTCTTAAGTGGCACGTACACATTTTACATAATGTTATGCCTGTTTGATACTGCATGTCCATGACTGTATCGTCCCCTTGACCGAAGTCATGGGCTGCTTCGCTTTGGCAAAATGTTTTTGACGCCAACTTCAAGTCCAACTATTCCTTCTTTATTTATGCTCCTCTTGCAGCCCTGCAGTATTGGGGGGTATTAATGTCCTCTATTATTAAATCAGTAGATGTCATCAATGGAGAACTACCATAGGCCAAATTACAAAAGAAATCTGGAAACAATTTGAAGTGCACTCTCCCAAAGTTGTGTGCAGGCTGGTCTTCGGCCCATTCCCCCTGCCTGCCAGACTGAGCCACTGAGGGAGGTGTAAAGCAGAGACAATCTACTTCTCTACAAGCCCGGGCCCAGTTTTTTTGAGCCTGTGAACAAGCCACACGGTGGTGATCTGCTGAAAGCTGACTCCCCGCACTCCCTCGGCCCCAGCCCCGGCCACAAGGGGTGACATTTTCTCACACACAATCCAGAGGCTGGTCCTCTTTCAGGACTAGCACTCGGCCCTGTTACCCCCACCTTTTCATACGGTGCTGCTGGGAGAAGTACTCCAGGGATTAGCCCAGCCAGGTCTTTCAAAGGCCATTAGAGCAAATTACAGGTATCCTGTTACCAGTGCGCTGGGACAGGCCAGGTGAGGGGCGCAGAGGCCAGGCAGGAGAGCAGGGGTCAGCTTGGGACAAAAAGACAAGGCCACCCTGGGCCCCACTCTATCGGAGTGTCTCCCTGGCTCCACAAACTGGTAGGCCTGCATCTATGAATGGCTCACTTGATGGGACCTCAGAGACATTGTCTCACCACCGTAACTTTAGCCTTTTTTTCTTGGTACACCCTCCCACCAACCCACTAACCCCCACAGCTCACTCTCCCCACCCTGGTTTTCTTGTCTTTCGATTGATGTGGGCATGACTTTACCCAGATAAATGATCACATAGAACAAGTATAAAACATGAGCAAAATTCAATAAAATATGACAGAGGGCTGTGTCACATCGACCGTGATATTGCGAGCATAAGTGCTGCAAATGCTCAGTCATGTCCTCGCTACACTATCAGTATCCCACAAAAAGCCTCGCCTTGGGCCAAAGATTAAATTTGAATTACATTAACCATTTCTACTTACCTAAATTTAAATTGTAATGGCAACCACATAACCATTAATGTGCGTTCTGTCAATGTATCAGTATGCCGCAGACATCATGAGACTGATGCTCTTGATAACGTTGTGGAGATGGCCACAGGGAGTTCCGCATCCTGCCATTTTCTCTAGACCTCTCTCTCTCTCTCACACACACACACACACTCGCCCGCACACATATGCCTCTTAGCAACTTGTGCCGGGCCACCCTCATACAAACACACACACACACTCATGCCTCACCCAATCCCAACCGGTGGATGACAATCTAGCGGAGGAGTTGCGGAAGTGTTTCATTAGCCAATTACCGCTGCCAGATAAAGCCCGCATTCCCACAGTCCGCAAGGCCGGGGGTCAAATGTGACCAATTACCCTCCATCTCCTCGCAAGACAGATTAGTCTGTCAGATTTATCCCTAGACAGGCTGACCCAATGCTCAAGAATCACCATCTACATCTGGATATGTCTGAGAGGCAGTTGTATGTATGTCTAAACTATCTCACTAACAAGCCCTAAAAGTACAAAGAGAAGAGTTTAGTGAAAAGTTTGACAGGTCAGTGATTTTGGAAGAAGATGAATCTCTTCTACCACACAGCGTGTGAAAATCAAACAGTGATTAGTGTGCCTGCATGTCCTGTCATCATGCACTCCATGGTAGTTATACCATTGAACACTAACTTCCTTGGACATGCTAAGCCGTGGTCGTATGCAATGCAACATCAATCAGTTAATTAGGGACCTCCAGGATGCTGAATCAGAGGGCGAAGACCCTCTGCTGATCAAGCCCCAAATTTACATGCATGGTGGGGGTAAGCCAGCCAGAAAAGGTAACACTAGAGGACAACCTGGGGGGTTGGGTGAGAGGTGGGGTAGAGGGCTGGTTTAGTGAGGTTGAGGGATAGCAGAGGTGAAAAAGGTTAACGAAGCCCATGGTGTGCTCGTCTGAGCCTGTGTGGTACTGAGAGGCCACAGTCTTACCTACCATGAGGCCTTTTCTTTAATCAAGGAGGGCAGACTGCCTCCAAATCATGCATCACATCCGTAACAAGCGAACAGCAAGCTATCAAAGGCTTCACAGATAGTTGCGAACAGATCTGCCCGAGGAGAGCTTTGTGACTCACAGCTTCTGCAGTTTCCTGCTCTTTGGTACTGTGGGAGGGACGGCCGGGATGCCGGGATCCACATCAAACTGAGGTCATTCCCCTGTGCCACTAAATTGCAGTAAGCTGGTGTCTTGCATCTGTGGCTGGTTTGGGTGGCTGTCCAGACCAGACTCAGCCACCATGAGTGGAAACATAATCAGGAGAAAACAAAGGGCTTGTTTACAGTTTCCTACCTTCGTCACATCGTCGCTGGACTCTCAATACAAAACTGTTCATGTATTTACAGAAGAGCATCCGCATCTGATCCAAACCTGCATTTCCTGTCAGTTTTAAACACAGCAAATCCCTGCCTACAATGGCAAGTACTCTTGTAGTTGCAGAAGATATTAAAACCCTTTGGTGACAAGTGTGACTGTGTGTAAGCTGGCAATACACTTAAAATAAAATCTAATTTTGTGTGTTTGCATATTTAGCTATTGTTCCAACAGCCCATTACTCCCAAACCCCAATGGTCAGAAAAATGTCTCATTCGATGGCCCGTATCCTGAAAATAAATGCCCATTGCTCCGAAAATATAATCTCCCTGCAGTTGTTTCTGTAGTTCAGTGACTGTCAGCCCTGTCCATGGTGCTGAATCAACTCGGGTTTGGCCCTATCTACTATCTATTTGGCCTTACACCAAATCACATTTCAAGAGATTTTACTGCTGCAGACAAATTTTCGATATCAGTCATCAGTCATATCAAAGTACATGTGGACTGGCGTGCATATTACCTGCTTTGGTGTGACATCTGGTTGGTGTTTTCAAAGTTCTGGGCCTTTGGTGTTTTTTTTCCTTTTTCTAGGCTGTTGCACAAATTGGCTTTCCGTTCAATGAGACATTTTTCTGACTATTGGGTTTCTGGAACAATAAGCTGTCCTGTTAACTTCACAGGCTAGCTAGCTGACTTTGTCAAAAAATCTGTGCTCATCCTGCGCTCATACCAAATCCAAGTTATTGTAATTAAGAGTTTTCTAATTGTAAATAGTGTTCATGTCAACCTCCAATTGGTAATCATGGGGATTTTATGGAAGTCTTGACATCCTGTCACCATGAGGATCTCAGCTCAGGCTTGAGACTGAGAAAGCATGCTTTACAAATTGGTGGTGTGAGTATTGCAAGAAGTTGATATTTAGGAAACAGGTCCAGCCTAAGAGAAAACAGAATCTAGTTGCATTTTAGGAACTTGACCCATACTAGGAACTAAAACTTGTTTCTTGGCCTCTGCTGCTGATTTTCACCATTCTTTTTTTAATCTGTCTCTTCTGGGTTCCCAAATTTTATATAACTGCATTGCTAAATTGCTGGACAACTACTTAACTCTCACACAACATCACATCACCCTTTGGCTATTGTGTGACAGATCAGTTATGGTGCAACTGTAGTTGTAGTTCTATGTTAAAACAGAAGTCTGAAAACCCATCAGATCCGAGGAACTTCGAGAATACTGCCAACTATGAGTGTGTGCATGTGTGGCTCAGGTGTGCAGCCAGGTTCCAGTGAATGAGCACCAGGACACAGAATATTCTCTCTGGCCTGAGCCTGCCCCATATTTACATTATTAAAATGAGACGGGCATACAGGGAGGTGACAGAAGGCACAAGAGTGAAATCAGGGCCCTGTCAGAGCTGTCACTTGCTCCACTGGCCAAAGGGCCCTGACCCCAATCCTATCCACTGCAGGGGAGGAGAGGGAGAAATGGAGACGGCCGGAGAGAGAGAGAGAGATGGTGATAGATAGAAAGTGGTAGACAAATAAGAAGAAAAAGAAACAACACAATGGTAGCGAAAGATATGTGTAAATAAATATATATAGGAAGAGAAATGGGTATGGAAGCAGCTTTTTTACGTGTGCAAAGACAACCTCATGTTTTACATGCATTTGAACATTTTCTACTCAGTTATGGATGACTAGAAAATTGTCTACTACAACTGAAACCTTTTCTTTCAAAGACATTAAAAAAATCAGTACAAAGAGGGGAATGTCATAAATGTCTATGATGTTACAGCCATTTTCTTATTTTCAGAGAAACTAAAATAGCAAGATCATAGTAACTGTTCACCAAGAAGGAAGAAACAAAGATCCATACAGGCATGATCTGATGTATTGTGTGGACTGCACAGTCCTGGTTCATCTATATTACTGCAATGCCTTGTACCAACTTCCATGTTCTAATGAGGAGCATTGACTTCCAGACGGGAAAAACACCCTTGTGCACACAAGCTTGCACATGTTAGCGTGCGTGCAAACACACACACACACACGTGTGCGTCTGAATTGAGTGCAAGGTAGGGTCTGGTTCATATTAGCCATTAGGGAAAGGAAACGCACATCTTTTTCAGTTTAGGGTCCACTTCATGCTCCTGCAATGGCACAAGTATAAACACAGGCACATGCATTCTAAACGTACACACACACTCAAACAGTCCTGACACGATACTCACATCCTGCTCGTATTCGTTTAGAGAAATGGCCTCAGAGATAAAAAGCAGGTATGAGTGGATGTGTGTAATGGAGTTCAGAGAAGACGCTGTATGGTCTCAACCTGCTGGTATGCACAGACCTTGCTGTTTTTAGCCTTTCACATTTGCATTAATTATCCTTCTTTCAGGAAATGCATTTGCAACACGGTTATTCAGTCCAGACAGGGACTTCTATGTTTCGGTCTTCAAAGCACAACAGCTTTAGGGCAGTGTTTGTTAACCTAATGGAATAAAATATCACCGATTATTTGTTTGCTTTCATAAAATTAATCTTAATCCAAGACAAATCAAAATATAACTTGTGTGAGTTTTAAATCTAAGATTTTCAGTTTAAGGTCCAAAATGAGATCAGGGTACCCGTTCCCACCAAATCAGTCCATATGGTCTGCATTTCTATGTTGTGACCCATGTAGTCTCCATGTAATATGCATGGTGGATATTCAGATATGCATCACCTGAACTCTACTTTATGGACTACAACTGGAATGCATTCTAGTCTCACATCAGGAATTTAAGACTGCAATTTTAAAAAAATTGCAATTTTGATAATGACCATCATTGAACTGCTCTGAACTGCCAATTCTTAGTGCTTATATTCTGCTTACAACAGTAGAACAAATCGAGAAATAACATTATTTCTAAATAATAATAATAATAATAATAATAATAATAATAATAATAATAATAATAAAATATTCATGCTCTCATACTGTCTCATACTTTATTATCCAAGCTAGCGGCACAGCTCTAGGGATGGCAACGCTGGTTTGTTGGTTCTCCACTTTGTTCCAGACAGAATTATCTTAAAAACAACTTGATGGATTGTCACTAAAGTTTGTACAGACATTCATGATCCCCAAAGGATACACCCTGCAGACTTTGGTGAAATGCATCGCCATTTTGTATACATATTCATAGTGACCAGAGGATAAATCTACTGACTGAGTGCCACCGTTGCAATTTCTTCTCACATGTCACGCATACATTGGACCACACCCATAGTTTATGCCATAGGCGACAGTAGTTCCTCATAGAATGCATATTGGTCCATAGTGACATTACTTGAACATGAAGGCGTAGCTTGAAGCCTGACAACATTAATATTCAGGTGATTTTGTGAGAACAGCTGTCTCACAAGGCTATCATATTCCCCAGAGGATTGATCCTAATGATCATGGTGATTCTCTGACTTTTCTTGTAGCACCATCTGTTCAAAAACAAAAGTTTAGTTTTCTTTACAATGAGCATTACAACCTCACAGAACAGTTGACTCTTATTCTTGTTAAAAAGCGTCAAATAATCTGAATTCATGATGCAGGGTTTGCACGATAAGAAGCGTTGAATCAGAGTAGTTAATTATCGTAAATATGTAATTTCCAGATATGATTCTCATTTCTCCACAGATGTGTCATAGGTAAACAGATTCCCAGTCTATTACACATAGCCAGGAGCTGTAAACTAGATTTTTATTACCGGATTGCCTAACAGCAAGTCAATATTTAGACACACAGATTGATGTGCAGGTTGTATGCTCTCTTTGTGTGTGTGAGAGAGTTGTTTGTGGCTGACAAAGATTAAAGTCTATTTAAAGTCCACTGAGATCCCGTGTGCTCGTATAGTTTCACATGAAAAAAAGGGTGGGGAGCCTGAGATCTACCTGAACTTCACCTGCAAGAAAGACCGAGATGCCTGATGTTACTTACTTATTGCTTTCTTAAAGATCTGGACCAAATCCTACTGGGAGAGATATCTGACTTTAGGGCAACAGGTGCATTACATTCCTACTATTATTGCTTCCTAGTCCCAGGCTCCTTGTGATTTTAAGTTAAATTTGAACACCTTTAAACTCCTGTAGCTTTAGCCAGTCAGCCGTAGCTGTATTTAGGGATGCCAAGTTGTTTCTTTTTTTCCTCTCTGCAGCAGGGGTTCTCTTTCAGCTTCTTTATTCGTGGGCCAGTGGTTAAACGCCTTCCAAGACATGATGTCTGGCTCAGTTCGAGCAGGGAGGTGAGAGGCTTTATTGGAAGGGTCAAAACAAAACCATTAATCTGTCTTGGTTTATCTAAGGCTGAGGCAAGACCTGTCTCCCCTGACTCAATGAAATGATTACGTCAATACGTGTATGTGTGTGTGTGTGTAGGGTCCGAGATGTGAGTGGCAGCTGCTCCTTGGTGAGAATTTCCTTTGGCGAATGATTTCAAACATGTGGTGCTGCATGAGTAAGGCTAGCTGGCCGAATGTTCCCAACTGATCTAATTAATAGTCATTTTACACCTTTCACAAAAAAAAAGCACACAGTAATAACAGTGCTAATGTGTTCTCATTGAGGAAAAGGCCAAAGTCTTCAGCCCTGTTTTAAAAACTTACTGCCTGGCTGTGACCATGTTCAATTATTGCACTGCCATGCTGTAATTAATTGTGGCTCATTACAATGATGTAGAAAACACCTAAATCATTGAGGGAGTCACTTTTGGATGGCAGCAGATGTCAGTCTGCTCATGAAGAAAAAGATGGAAAATAGAAGCAAGTATAATGGTTATTTTTTCTGGCTCAAAGAATATTTAAAGAGTCAAACCTCAGTCTTGCTCTATTACACTCTTTAATCGTTTTCTGGTCCACACAAATTGATATACTGAATTTGTGTGTTCGGTGTCATTCTCTACTTTAAAGAAACGTTCAGAACATCAGTGCATCTTATATCAATGGCTTTAAGATCTAAGTAGCTGGTTGCTGGCACTATGAAGTCTTCTCTTTTGTTCCCTTCACACACACAGGATGTTCAGAGCTGTGGGATGCTATAACGGAATTGGCTGCTGGAGCCAAAGTCAGACTCTATAAACCTGCTGATGAACCCAGTAAATCCCAGAGAGGAACCGCGGCCAGACTGCTAAAGGTTGTTAGCTACTAATTGCTACATTTCGAGAATCCATTCATGATATCAATCCTTGGTGGCAGAAACCAGGGATGCTCAGCTAATTAGGGTGACACTGACACTCTTGTCCCTCAATATTCCCAGGACAGTGATAGTGTCTGTGTGTGTGTGTGTGTGTAGGTGTGTGTTTGAGAGAGAGATTTAACATGCATGCGTGTGCCAGTGATGTTTTATTTAGCTTTTGGTCTCTTAAGAACAAGAACAGCTGGCATAGGGTAGATTTTCATTCGTATCCCACAGGCTGAGGCCATGCACTGTCCTTACTGGGGGGGCGGATAATAAATGCATGATTCGTGGGATTGTACCCTCCTGTTGGCATCCAAAATGTCCACGAATCCCTCTCAGTTGAGACGACCCAGAGGAAACCTTACAAAATGCCTAATGAGCAACGGGAAACGCTCCAGCACTCCTCTAGCCTTTAATTTCCACCTCAATACTGAGCAGAGCACGCCCCAGCCCTTCTCCTAGCCTCATTAACATGTGTATTCTCCCAATTCAAAACACCAAAGCACTTCCTTCGGCCAGGTGCTTCCCTCTTTAGCCCCTCCAGCCTCGGTGCTGTTGATCCAGTCACACGTCCCCGTCTGAGCTCTACCAGAATTAATGGTGAGTCATGGTGCGGATTGTAGGATGGCCAGGACGGAATAAACTTTCTTACAGCACAGAACAGACATTTTGTAATGTCTGTCACTTTGGCTGTTCATTAGTTATTTCTTGAGATATATTAATCACTAAATTTAAACAGGCTGCACTGAGTAAATTAGTTCATAAGTAGAGATACATCTTTACCAAACATTCACACCCAACACCTGCAACGTGGATTTGTTTTTACTGACAACTAACTAACTAACTAACTAACTAACTAACTAACTAACTAACTAACTAACTAACTAACTAACTAACTAACTAACTAACTAACAAGATCAACAACAGTCAACAACAGTCAATTAGGTTAGCATGATCAGGTATTTCATTGAAAACTTTTAACATGTACATTTCTCTATGAGTGGATAAATAACAAAATAATAAATTGCGAATTGCATTTTTGGAAAGTTTCTAGTTCCGACTAGTAACTCCTTATTGACACATCCAGCAGTTAGAGAGCCACATTATCATTCATTTGGAGTTGCTGGCCACCTGATATTTCTTCTTCTTTAGAAATATTTCCCTTTAGCTGCTAAAATCTCCATTATAATATATGAGCATTTAGTGGACTATGAATTAAAAGTGACAAAAGAGCTACATCTGTGGCCAAAACAATGCTGAAATAGTGCCTGCAGCTAAACAGTGAATTGAAACTTTAAAAAAATAAAAATATTATTATTATTATTAGAAAACAATCAATCACATCATCCATAAATTTGCAAATTAAAGTATAATTTTTCTAATTCTATATATATCATTTTATCATAATTTCATCTGTGCTGTCTAACCAGTCAAACCGTGGATTTAGGCATCTGTCTGAAGCATTCGTCTTTCCCCCATTTTCAAATTCAAGTCAGTCTCTCCTTGGCGAGTGACAGTTTCCCCTGTCTAAAACAAGTTTGAATAATTTCCACAACATATTTTAGTAGGGTGGAAGATTTTCTTCCCATGGGTTACATCCAAGTCAAATACATTCATGAACTAGGAAAACTCTCACATCAAACAGCAAGATGTTGCACACCAAGGGAAATTTGGTAAATACAACACACCCTGGCTGTGAGAGTTGCACGGCTGTAGAGGCAGAATGGCCGCAGTGACTTGTGCGATTATGGCGAAGTGACCTTATTTCCTAAGGGTGAATGGGCTGTCACTACCTGGAGGCTGCACAAACGTTTGATGCCTTCAGCCACACACACCCAAAATTTAACAGTCCATCCTTTAAAATGGGATGAAAAAAAACAAGAAACATAACATTAAAATATATGCGGTGCGGCATGCCAAAAAAACACCTAAGAATTTGTAAAACAAAAACAGAAAGACAGAAATTTTCTTTCCTGTGCTCTACTCTCTGTTCCATACTACTCTACTTAACTTTATGATTTGCTGTTGCAATTGATCATGATGGTTGCTGGGTGTGCCCACACAGATGTTGTGTCGTCTAATTAGCAGGCTATGACCGATGACCCAGGACAGGATATGATGCGTACCTGCCTCTGGAGCTTTTGTAAACACTTGGGTGTGTTTTTCCCCTCAATCCTTCGCTTGCTTTGCCATAGGTCAAAAGAAAAACATGCTGGGGCCTTCCCCTTTGGTCCCTTAAAGTACTGTACTTTGTCTCGTCTTGCGGCTATTTCAAAAAGTTATTTTTACAAAGACTGATGATCAAATGGATTATAATCTAACACGCTCTAAATATAGAGCGTGTTAGATTATAAAGCTACAGTCACATAATAGATCATTTATCTTACTGATATCTATCTCTCTGGTTTGGTTAACAAATGCAGTAAAGGTTCCGGTAAGCTGCAACAATATACGATATGTGATATATGATAACAAACTTCAGGAACAGATACCTGAAACTTTATGTGTGTGTGTGTTTGAGTGTATGTTTGTGTATGTTTCCACATGTGTGCTCACAAGACAGGACTTTTTTTTTTTAAAACACTTTGGAGATGGAACTGATACTCACTCTGTCTGTCCTGTCAGTTGCTGATGAACATTCTGAATTTCATCAGTCAAGGCATTTAATCTCTCGTGTCCGTTAATAGCGTCTAGTAGGGCATTTTAAAGACTCTTGAACACTATTCATGCATGTCATGCTAATACCTAATTCCTCATGACGTGAAACACACGACTGATAGATAAAAACCATGTGTGTGTTTTGCATTTCTTCATCTTTGTCCAGCTCTGTCATCCTTTCAACCCTCCATCTCTCCAAGCCAGTCTTTCTCCTTCTCGCCTCTTCCCTCAGCTGTTCCATACCCCTGCTCCACTGGGATTGATACAATATTTTCCAACCTCAATTAGTGGAGAGCCTGTTGACTAATTCCAACTGTTTTTGCACCTGAGAGGGAGTTGGGAGTTGGGGCTGGAAAAACTGAGTGGGGTGGAGGTGAGGGCCGGGGCCTGGGTGTAGCAGGCAGAGCTGTCGGGGCAATATAGCTGTGTCGACAAGAGTGTAAGGGCAACACAGAGGACAGAGGAGGGGTCGGCCAGACTGCTGGGTAGGATTTGTGAAAGCTACATGCAGGCTTGGGACAGCCCTGAGCTCAGCTTCTATACATTAAGCTGTGCAGAGCAGTGCTGTATCCTACTGAAAACAATGGAATAATGTGTAAATTATGATACAGACTGTGTCTCCAACATTGTGTGTATGTATGTATTTTTGCAAGCGTTCAAACACGTCTGCATGATTACGTTTACATCAGATAGAAAAAGATATTTCAAAAGTATTAATAATAAAATCCTAAAAAGAAACGTGCCCTCTTTCCTGTATGCTGACTCCAGACTCCAGTATCATTGTCACTGCTCTCGTCATTAAATATGTACAACTTCCTGCCTGTCCTGCCGCCCTAATCTATAGCATGGTCACTGTAGTATCAGTATCAAGAAACTGTGGGGCTCAGGAGGCTTCAAGTCTGATTGATAGCAGTAACGGTAGCCTCACACAGAAACAGAGTGAGACCTCAAAAAGGGCCTTAAACTAGATCTGTCCCATTGTGAAGCGCAACCACAGACTGACCACAAGGTCTACATGACCGCTGGTCTGGCACTGTGCTCGGCTCAGGGTGCAGGTACACACCCTCGCTCTGTGTGAGCGCAGAAGGAATCGTTCTTTCCACCAAAGGAAATGAGTGGATGATGGCTAAAGTGTATGAGGACATTACTTTTAAGGGGACTGCACTTTTTCATTGAGAGCTACTGCAACCACCTAAGCATTAATGACATGACTATGGCAAGAAAAAACATGAACTTCACGATCCACAGGCATAACTTTTGCTACTTTCCAAAGACTTGAACACTAATTCAAACTCTTTAGTGTTGCCAAATTGGTATTGCTACCTCTCTTCCAGCATGAACTCTGAAGTTTTAAATTCATGCATAGTTTGGGAGTTGTATTTTATTATGGTAGCTGACATATATTACCACTAATGTGAGAGAATAATGTCCCAACTTGGATAAGCCCACGGGTCCAAATTTAACACAGTAATAATTCATCTCAACTTGAATTTCTACCAGTGTGTGTGGTTTTAAAAGATTCTGCCAGGTGACTAATCCCGACAGGTTAACAAATGTCATCCAGTCTGCCGCTTGGAGCTTATTGAAACAGTGGCAGCAGACAGACCGGCCTATTAGCTGGACACAGCAGCTGTTCCTGCCCCCAGTAGCCGTATGGAAAAACTCTGACTCACCCACTTGTGTAAAAAGGCATTAACGACCAAATACATAAATATTACCGTCAAAGGCATAAATGTCTCTAAGGGATATCCAGTCAGTCAGTCAGCCAGTGACTAATGGAGAAGGAGGTCAGATCATGACCGGTCGGCTCATCTGACCTGGTCAAGCATCTGAAAGACAGCCATTGATAGATGCGCTGAAGAGGCACGGCTGCACTATGAAGAACCTCTTCTCAGGTGTCCCTAAACCACAGATTAGGTACGGACTACAGGACAACAGAATCACCTATCTTAGTCTGTCTGTAGCTGCATGTTGAAAACAGTGATCATGTTAGGAAGTGTTGTCCAGTCTGATCTGGTGCTAAGAGGCAGGAGAGCCACAATCATGGGAGACTCTAAAGAGGGTTTTACAGCTGTGTGCATGATTGCCAGAAAAATATGATGACCAGGAAATTAGTCAGCAAAGAAAGTCCAAATACCAACGCAGGTTGCATGATGCCAAGCATGGCTTTAAGGTTAAGCTTGTCTTCAGCACTTTAAATCTGATTGAAACTCCAGCGTTATAACTTAAAACACACAAATGTGTGTTTGCATTCGTTGGAGGAATGTGTTTCTGTGTACACCTGCTACTTACAATTGATGCACTCTCATCACAGTTTTGACAAGTTAATCCCCAGTGAAACTGAAGCTTTTTTATCCAAGCCCAGTTTGCATCGCCAACTGATGCTCAATGTCTCTCCTCAAGTCAGCTTTCCTGTCCCGGGCTGTCCCATGAGGACCATAAATCCACATTAGGACTCCTTACCTAGCAACGTACTTCTCATGCTCTAAACAAAACACAAATAGCTCAGCAGCGATAGAATCACAGGATATCCCTATGGACCGCTATAAAAGTGAAGAGATAAGAAAGTCCAGCAATAAAAAGAAAAAGTGAGAACGTCACAGGGCATCTTGACACACAAAACTTAGATGAACTCTGGTTGCACCAGCTACTTACTGTCTGCGTAGTTTTTCCGCCGAGTGCCGTCCACCTTGCCTGTTTTATCAATGCAGAGGAAGAACTTGTTGGCAGAATAAAGTCGCCGTAGTCGGACGTCGCCCTCTAGGTGATTGTAACTGCGAGTGTGCCTTTCCAACGTCCATGAACAGTTGATGCCACTCGCAAGCACCTGAAGGGGTTCATGCCCTACCCCAGGAGGACATGCCCCTGTGGCAGTGCCAGCGGTGACCAGGAGCAGGGTGAAGCATGCCAGGCAAAGGGAGGCTGCACTGGGCAGAGGGAGAGGTCGCCCAGCGGAGGCTGCAGTAGTGGTGGTGCCAAGGCCAGGTTCAGGACAGAGATGAGCTACGGACGGCGTCCATCTGCACATGGTGGGTCAGACTCCCAAGGTGCACCTTGTGCAAGCTGTAGGCATGCTGATGATCTGGAGATGTCCCAGTGGAGGGATGACAAGAGGGTGGGAGTCCTGATGTGAGGAGGGAGGGAAATGGCACTCACAGCAGATCCTCTGGATGTGACAGATGGTCAATCTCCGCTTTGGGCTGACAGCAGGCCTTCCTACAGCAACAAGCTTGTCAAAGTTTCTCCAGTTGTCATCTTCAGTCTTGTTTCCAACTCTATTTACCAGATCCTTTAATGAAGTGTTGTAATATTAAGAATCCACCTTTAAAAGTTCCTCTTTAGTGTCGCTTCTTGTTT
The DNA here is from genome assembly GCF_000972845.2 of Larimichthys crocea. Lineage (NCBI taxonomy): Eukaryota > Metazoa > Chordata > Actinopteri > Sciaenidae > Larimichthys > Larimichthys crocea. The sequence continues at coordinate 16,511,764 of NC_040027.1, read as the reverse complement.
CTCTGTTTGTTCTCCTCGTTGGACTGAGGTCTTCTTTCCCGAACAACAGATAAAGTCCTGGGATGTATGAGGATGCGCATGTGTGTGTGTGTGTGTTTGTCTGTTTGTGTGTGTGTGTATATGTGTGTTATTTGTGAGTGAGTGAGTGTGTGTGTGTGTGTGTGTGTGTGCACCTTGCGATGCTCTACTCTTTCCAGCTGAATAGGAACAAGGTGCCTGTCTGAGCTGCTGACCCGTGGCTGAGAGGGAGTTGAATGAGGGTTGGTGACTGACTCTGTGCGTGTGTGTATGTGTGAGTGTGTGTGATACTGAGAGAGGAAGAGAGAGGGAGTGAGCAAGAGAGGGAGTGTGGGAGGGAGAGAGCCGGTGTGTGTTTGCAACAGAGAGAGAGAGAGAGAGAGAGAGAGAGAGAGAGAGAGAGAGAGTGTGTCTGTATGTGTCAGAGTGAGCGGCAGTCAGCGAGTGTGTGTCAGCTAGCACGGGGCAGTGAAGCAGTAAGTGAACGGGCTCACGCTCTGCTGTGTGCAGTCAGTCAGTCAGTCAGTCAGTCAGTCCTCTCTTCTGTGGAGGCACCGGCTGAGTTGTCTTGCATTTTATCCTGGGCAGGGCCTGCATCTAGGGGGGGGTTGAAAGGAGAGGGGTGTGGGGTGGGGCCACCACACTCATTCATAACCATTTCAAACAAATGAGAAGCCTGCATCAAGCACCGTCCCTTTTCTATTCCCCTCTCAGAAAAGTTTATTCTGTGAGAAACAAGTCATTTGCTTTTCACCTAAGGATTTTATTATCCTCTTTTCTTTTTTTGTTCTTTGTCTTTTTGGTCACAGACACCTGGAAAGACTTACATCCCCTTCCTATCCCATGACCTCTACTGTCTCCCCTTAATGTGAACGGTAAAGCATTTTGTAACACGGTCAAATCAGCTCCATTACTGTCCAGCCAACCAGTTAGGAGTCCGCTTTTTTGACACCTCTTGGACTCTTTTCTTCTCCCTGGCCACATGGGGCAAATTAAGGGAGCCTTTCCTCTTTTTTTTTTTTTTTTTACGGCTGCTGGTTTGAATCATCAAGCAGTCGCAAAACACAGAGCAGGTTGCAGGAGTGTCGGCAGAGTTAGTCCAGATGAAGCCTGAGAGACTTTTCTGATAAACTGTGCTAATATTTCAATGAAACACCCTCTCTGATCTTTGCTGTTTCATTTTGGAGAGCAGGGCGGAAATGAAGAACACCTTTTTTTGTGACTTCCTACACTCTTGTCTGTTTTTTACAAGGTGTGTAATGAGCTTGATTAGGGCAAGACACTAAAGCCAACCTATTCCAGTTAACAGTGCTGGATCTGTCAGCATTTGCTATTACACAGCATTATTCTTACAATGTGAAGAAGAAAAACAAAAAAACATTTTATGCTATCCAACTGGACAAAAAAGGACATTTTTGACAATTTGAGAAATATCCTTATTTGCTTTTTAATGAGAAGATTGATGATTCATCCTTGTATGATAAATACAGGCTGCAACCGGTAGCCGGGTAGCTAAGCTTAGTATTAAGACATAGAACAGGGCAAAACAGCTAGTCTGGCTCTGTCCAAAGGTAAAAATAATCCAGGAAACCAGTGGAGACTTCAGAAATTTACTGGGCCTGGCTAAGAAATACACTTAACCCTCCACACATGACCCACGAATTGTCGCTTTTACACTTTCAGTAACAAGCAAGATGTAAAATATTAAGTAGTGATCTTTGGTTGTGCTGGTGGGTAGATTTTATTACAACTGTTTCCCCTTGTTTCTTTGTGCTAAGCTAAGATAACTGCATGCTGGCTCCAGCTGCATATAGACATATTTCCACACATCGATCTTTGGAGCTAAAGCTTTGGTCATACTTCATATACAGGTGCTGTTGTGAACAGCTGCAGACTTGATGAAAGAGAAATAGAGAGAGAGAAAGAGAAGATGTAGAAATTCTCAAGTGGGGCTGTCCAGTTAACGGTGGCAATTACCTCCTTTTTAAAAGAGTCCCTGTTTCAAGTACCACCCTGAGGCCAAGTTTGTCCGGTGCTGGAAGTGTGTTTGAGGAGTGTGGGCTCAGTGAGGGTGACAGTCACTTCACACTCTGTAGCTTGTTAAATTCCCCCAGAGACTTGCTGTCCCCCTAGTCCCCATTTAAATCTTACTATCATAAAAAAAAAAAACTCTATGGGAAAGAGACCAGTCATCTCTTTCTCCACACTCCCTGCTTCAGCCCCCAACTCCCCCCAAGCCATTCCTGTCTACCTGCCGGTATGCTCTGGTCCTTGGTGCCCACAAGGCTCCTCATCAAAGCTACTTACAGCATAGATCTATGTGGGCCCTTCGTAAAATCACAGTCTTTCACCCTAAATTAAACCACACTGCCGGTTCTTAACTCGTCTTTTCTCTCCTACCGTCTCTTCCCTTGAAAGTCAAATATGTTCTGTGTAGGATTCTTCTTAGTCACCACCTACGTGAGCTTTCCAACATTACTGGAAATAAAGTCAGAATGAGAAACAACAAGAGAAACAGAGAGGGACAGAGAGCATCGTAAATGTGTTTTTTGTTAGTGTCATATGAAGTTGTTTCCCCATCTTCAAAAAACCAGCCCAAAAAAAAAAAACATGTAGTTTTCAGGACATCTGAGTGTTTGCAGGCTTGGCTCAGAAATTTATTTATTATTCTCTTTCTCTATTGGAAATAGGAAATACTATCTGTTAACAAAGTTATCAAAGTAATTTGGACAGCAGTTGCCTTCGCTGTGTGATCAACAACAATTTTAAATGCTTTTTTATGAAAATATGTAATTGGAACACTGATGAAGTTGCATGATCATGTCTGACTTTGTCTTGGTAAACTTATCGGCTAGTTATTAATATATATTTAAGATCACTGTAAAATTAACATCTCATATTACTGCTCCCTTCCCTTCTCTTTGCTGATTGAGGCAGATTGTTTTGCTGCACATGCTCTCTACTCAGATGATGCTTCCAGCTAATAGTACCAACAGACTACATATGTCAATTATGAACTCTCCGACAGCCTTAACCTTTTCTTCTTCCAGTATGACATTAATAATGTTCAAAGCAGAGTAAAGTCATAGAAATTACTACTACAATTGCTTCTTTCAGACAAGAAGTCATTCTGTTGTAGCCAAATTAAAATATTAGTTTTATCTTGAACTAGTCTAAATCACGACAATCATCCTCCTACTTAGTTAAGTTGTTTGGATATCATTTCTAGAAAAATGACTGTGAATATTTTTATACAAATGTTACATATGTGACATAATGTGTAGATAAGAAGTTTAGAAATGCAGTCATTTTATCATGATTGGTGTTAAAAGTATACTAACTACTTTAGAAACCCTAAAAATCATGGTAGATCTTTATGGAACAATATAGAGGCATGCTATGTAACACAATACATTAGATTAAATTAAAATGGCATCCTTATTAACTGTAGTATGTGGTTCTATTTCTCTTATATAAGATAAATACAAATGAAAACATATGACATTTGATATAGGACACAGCTTCTTATTATTTTCTGTTGTAATCGTTCTCTCTGCCAAACACATGCAAACAGAGAAACAGAGAAAGTGAGAGAGAAAACAAGTGTAAGGACCCCTAGGAAGTTCCAGTTGTCCTTTCTTTGTTGAAATTCCCCATAATTAAAATCATACAATCATTCTATGTACTGTATAACTTCAAAAACTTAAAAACTCAAAAATCAGAGTGTCCCCTGAGGTCAACAACAAAGCTCGGGCCTCATGTGAGTGTCAGATGTGGCAGCAGATTGCTTTGTGGTGTCTTGGACGCAAATGTTTGGGCTCTGAGCTCAGTGGCCAGAGAAGACACAAGCATACTGTATTTCTTTGTTAAATGTCTTAACATGCGATCTCCTGCTGTTTCACATTGTGCATCTTTAACGTTTGAAAACTAGAGTAATTTACATTATTTCAGGGTCATAACACATACTGGGGATTTCTTAAATTCCCAGTTTAATCTCTGTTTACAATTGTGTTGTCTTACTTTATAATCAAGTCAGGGAGGAATCCACTGCGTAACTTCTAATATAGATCAGAAACAGACGCAAAGAACCTTTTGGGGATAAAAACCAAGACTGATGCTAGCAGCTCTGTGAGGCTATACTTAGACTGAGTGGTGCTTTGAGCTAAATGCTAACATATCTAGGGTCGAATTGAGAACAAATCCTGTGCTGCAGCAAAAACTTAGGTTTTACCATTCATTCGAACGCAGATACAGCATTGCAGGTCACAGGAAATGCCAAAAAAACTAACAAAAAAACAACAACCCTGTAGTGAACTGTGGCGGAGATTCAAGTCCTCAACAGTCAGCCTCAAGTTCATGAACTATGAACAATGATACTCTCTCGGTTGAATTCTTACATAGTTCATTTCACAACCCTATGGTGATTTGTAGTTCATGGCAATCCGTCCAATAGTTCTCAAAACCACAAATATCAACAGTCCTGTTATCAAGAAAATTTGAACATGATTTATCCTCTGGGAACCATCAGTTTCAAAATTTGGTCTCAATCCATCTAATAGCTGTTGAGATATTTCAGTCTGGACCAACGTGGTGGACTGTCAGACAGGCATTGCTATCTCTAGAGCCAAATTCCTAACGTGGCTAAAGAGATCCTGCTGCGTTTGCTTGCTGCAATCTAGCGCGTTAGTATAACTACCACAACATGCCCAATGCCTGTCTGCCACAGATGGATTATATTGGATCTGTATCCACTGAGCTGAGTCGAGCCGTGCTGTGTGGGTGTGCCCTGAGCTGAGAACACCACTCTGTGAGCCAGGCACCCAAGGAGGATGTTCTCAAGTGGAGGAACCTAATCTTTCCCAGCAGGAATCCAAGCGGCTCTGTAAGTGTATGAATAGAGATAATATCTCTATAATGAGGCCTGTTTTGTACCATCAAAGTCTTCAAAAGGGTCTGAAACCCGACCTCCCTCCTAGCACTGACAATCCCTCAGTAATAGCTCCCTATTATTAATTGTTTTGCCGGCCTGCTAAGTCCTTGTCTCTCTCTTTTTTCTCTCTTACTCTTGTAGTTGTGTTTTAGCAGCTCACCCATGACCTGGTGCTTTTAAGTGTACTGACACGCTGCCAGTTTGTAACTCAGTGGTAGGAAGGTATTTATCTTTCAAATGAAAGTGTTTCCAGATACACAACAATCTCAACTCTCTCGATTGTAGATGCTAAGCGACAGTTAGAGAGTTACAACACTCACATAAGGAAATTATCTCACACATATTATTCACGGGCAGCAAATTCTTATAATTTCACCGATTATGCAATTTATCCTTTCTGCTTGTCCAACAATGCCTGTGGTGTCCAACACAGGTGTGCTTCATATCTTTGAAGCTGTCCGCTGCGGTTGGCTGAAAAACATCCGGACGTGGTTAAAGGAACTGACCAGATCACTCTAACTCAGCCCCACTGAGGATATGGCCTTTGCATATCCTGCTTCGTGACAATTGTCTATTGTCAGTGGCATTATGATAAGTGGGTTGTCTATCTGATGCTGTGAAGAGTTCTGAGAGATTCAGATCTTCACAGGATAGCGATCCAATAGACTGATACAACTTGATGAAAAAAATGTGACTTGTCAGGGGTGAAACATCTGTGCACTGCTAATCTGATATATCAGAAGCACATAACAGATGACACGGACACGACAGGATGGCTGGTGGTGGTGCGGATGGGAAAAAAAAGCACTCTAAAAAATGCTTTGCTGACTCGGCGTTTCTCCACTCTCCTAATAGGTTCAGTAGCTTCGTGTGAATGGCCTAACGTCATTAAAGTTCGAAGTGTACATCATTCTTTCAAAATATTCTGTTAAGATACACTTGTAAATAGAACATTGGTAGCATGACACAGCTTAAAACGTTTTAACTGACTCACTAATTGAATCCATCTTTAAATGCATGTGTGGGGAACCCAGTAAGAGCTGTGTGAGTCATAGCAGTCCAGTAAAGGCATGTGGATAATCCTGGAGGATCATTTTGATGTTTGCCTCTGTAATGGACAGTAATGGACATAAAATATGTGATGTGATGACTAATAATTTAGAATTAATGTCTGCATCTGTCTAGACTGTGAAAGTTACTAATGTGCTGTCTCCAAATAAAAGTAAAGTTTTAATAAAGTTTTCCTAAATATGACCTCTCAGATATCCCGTATGTGGAGTCTCACAGTGAAGTTCCTTAGAAGCACTTTTTCCCACATGGTGACAGGTCACTAATTCCATGTAAGTGGTGCAGACACACACACACACACACACACACACAAGAGACTCACACGCAAACACAAACACATGCCAAAGGCATTTACCAACACAAGCATCTCACAGAGAAGTATCTCCATCAAAAACAGCCTTCTCTCCATCTGTTAAACAAATAGGGAGCCCCTACAAAGGTGTGCAAAAGAATCCACATGATCAAAGTGTACGAGAATGGCAGCCTTGTCCTGGCCTGGCCATTATCAGGCCCCATGAATGCCTGTCTTCTCCTCTTTTGTCGGTCGAGGCATTGACAGTCACTCACCCGGCAATGACTGTCACACTAGCGCAAAGAGCCAGCCGCCGACAGGGGCCAACCACATCAAACGAGGCTGTCAAGGGGCCCTGCTCATGAACCGTGGCAACAAACACCTCCTGATCCTCACCTACAGCTCAGCAGCAGACACCCACCGCTGTGCTCTCAGCCACTGCCTCCACTGAGAAAAGATGTACTGCTTGGACCTCATTTCCCTCTCTGCAGCCCCCCTTCTCTCTCTCTCTCTCTCTCTCTCTCTCTCTCTCTCTCTTCCTCTCTCTGTCAAGTAGTGCTTGTGTTAACCTCCAGCCTGCCGAGACACAAAGGGCTGCTAAAGTGTTTAAGAATGCTTTATGGATGCATGACAAGGGGAGGCTGACACTGCTGGGGGTCAGAAAGTATACAGGATGTGAATGAGATACATTTAGTTTTACTTTCAATTTGAAGCTGAATCACACTTGATTTGATTTAAACTGTATGATATTTGAACTTCTTAAATCGACTCGAAGAAGAAGACAATCATTTTCAATGGGCTGTGACAAGTACTTTTTACATCATGAATGCGGGTTGCATATATATACTACCAGGTTCAGACTGAATTAAACGAAATGGAACCTTATACACAGTGTTTTCTTACGAAGTATTACAATAACTTTATAGCAGTAGTTGCTGCACACGTCCTGAGATAACATACACTAAAATACAATATGTTAAAATGTGTTCCATGCTCAAAAAGAAGCTTGAAACTCTGGGAATTTCATTTCTTTAATGCGAAATAATTCATAACTTTTCCTGCTGCATTTAATATATTCATGTCTGAACAAGAAAACCTACAGAATGTCAGCCAGTTTTTTTATAACCAGTACACAAGAGTATAGTCAGAACGTGCCCTTTTCCTTTTGAACCTAAACTATATGCTATACCACTGACTTTAAACTTACATGACATTTTAGGGAAACCTATGTTTCTGTGGGGTGTAAAACATGTTTCTTGTATCATTGCAGGACACTCATTTTCACCTCCTGTTTGACCTCTAGTCCTGTTTTAAATCACTGTGATGACACTGCCACCTGTAGGCCAAACATAACTCACCATATTTCAAACTAATGTTATGTACTGTCTATGAACATTTCAGTCTAGCCACTGAAAATATAAAGAAAAAGAGAAGGACATATTTTGATATGCAGTTTAGATATTGAAAAAAAACCTTATTAAGTCAATCTAGCATAATCTGGTTGGTAAGTAATACTTAGTGTTGCCAAATATTGCTAGTGTGCTGTTTTAAATATGTCAAAATCTGACAAAGTTGGACATCCATATACAGATATATACTACCTACTCATCAGTGGGTAGTAAAAAGTAGATAAGTTACTGAAGCATTTTTCTTTCCCATCATATCTGGTTCATTTTAATGAACTGAAATAATAAACGTGTATATTTAAATACATTTGAATATTATATATTTAAAAGACCTAACCTAGCCTAATTGTGACAGATGGAAAGTTTGTATAGTCTGAGCCTTATTTCTAAATAGCGTGTTCAATGTGTCTAAGACATCATGTGCACATTAAAAACTTAATATAAAACTCTGTCCAATTTGTGGTATTTTAATGATAATACAAGATCATGAGCTGTGTAACTTTAACAGTTAGTATTGGACTACTTGTCGTTTGAAACTCAATACTACATGGCTCCAAGTCTGTCAATATGTTTAACTTATTGATAGTTGAACATGCAAATCACAGACTATGGGCCTTGGAAAAGTACAGAAGACAGGAAAGTCTGTTACACAATGTTGTGTAATCATATAACAATATTTTAAACATTTGCAAAACTCAGCTGACCCTGCAAGTCAGTAAGACAAATGATGTTATTACACCTTTTCAAATCCTTGTTAAAAGAGTAAAGTGTAAAGTGCAAAGCTTACCCCAGCTGATGATGACTGTCACCTTGGAAACACAAAGTATAAATCAGCAAAGCAGAGAAAAGCTGCACTCGATGCATCTGCGATCATCTAACCGCGTCTGAAAACGATGATCATCGACGGCTCCTCGCGTCTAGCTTAGTCTCATTTAAGATGGCGACTTAGTGCAGAGAGGTAACGCGGTTATTACATGTCGACATGTCCCTTCTCAGAGTGTGTGCCCTCGCCAGATGTCTGCACCGCCGCGGTTTGTTTGAGAGGTGTGCTGCTCGCGTGTCCTTCGCGGACTGCTGTCACCTGTGCGTGTCGAGGAGCAGCGGCGCAGTCAGACGGATATCAGGTGAGTGCTGTCCGATGTCACACATGAAGTACAGTGACAGGACACACAACATGCACCGCCTGCACACACACGTGTGGGTTTAAACCCAAAGTAACTCTATGGGTTATATAATATATATATAATATATATAATAATGCTGGGTTAGCTCATGTAACAGAAAAAAAAGGTCCTGCTTTGTTTGTTGACTGTTAGCGTTTAACGGTTGGTGAGTAAACTTCTGTTTTTTAGTTGAATTTGTTCATTAAAATAACTAAACGTGATGTAACTTACACTAATAATGCTAGAGACTCTATGGGAAAAGCCTGTTGGACTACTACTTAACAATAACACTCCTTTTTTTAGCAGACGGTGTTTCGGTTTAACCAGTGACCGTGCTAACTGGTGACCGTTAGCGACTGACGTAGCGGTTGTTACGACAGCTGTTGAAACAGGACGAGAATAGCTGTCAAACAAAACACCGACATTTTTGACATGGTGACGTTGATAAGAGAAAAAAACAAACAAACAGACAAACTAAACAAAGAAGGCATTCCTGTTTCAACACCTGTCGTAACTACGACAACCGTTCGACTGTTGGTCACTAGTTAACACGGTCACTTGTTAAACTGAAACACCTCTGAATCCACCAAATGTTCCTTGTGTGTATGTGGAGGAAAAAGTAGCAAAATGAACATTAGGTAAGGAATAGAAGACACATTTATGCATTTATGTTAAGTCTATAACATTTATTATATAATCTATTTGTTTGTTTGTTTTTCAGTGACACCTCTGCAGCTTCAAAAAAGAAATGTTTCGTTTGTATTCCCAAAGGCAGAAGACGGAAAGAAGCGTGTACTGGAACAGTCTCAGTTGTTAGACGGTATGTTATTGTAGACAACAGCATATTGCTGCATTTCTAATATGTTTTTCTAATACCAAACCACGCTAAGTAGCATGCTGAAAATAGTGTAACGCTGATTACACTTAGCTATAAACTTGACTTTTCCATAATCACATTTTTAATGTCCCTTTCAACAGTGGGACAACTGAACACTAACAACGAATGTGGCATATCACCTAAATGTTATGTGTATGTTAAAGGCAAGGTGTGCCATAATACAGTATATAGTTACTGTTCTAAATGAAGTAACAGAATACAAATAGTTATCATTAATTCAATTATGCCAATTCATTTAATAAACCTCGGAAAAATAAGGTAATCTATAAAAGAAATCATCACAAAAAATGTATCTCATCACATTACAATAACAATCTGGTATGTCCTACAATACGTGTACACTTGAATACCTGCAAAGCCTAATCCGCTGTTGTAGTTGCCTATAGCTCTTTCTGAATTTCAGTGTAGTACAAATTTTACATCACATGTCTTTTCTGTTTCTCGCTCTCAGTGCTTGAGGCCAGGATTACCCAACTCCAATCCGACGTCGTTCTAGATGTCCAGCATGCAAAGGTGCAGTTTATTAAAGCCCCGTCCGCTGGAAGGGGGGGTATATCTGGCAAGGGTCCCAAAAGCACACCTAAGGAAAAAACTGACATTCCTAAATCACGACAGACTGTTGCTAAAGGAGCTTCTAAATCTCAGACCAGCCGCTGGATGAAAAAATTAACTGAGGAAAAGAAAAACAAACTTAAGAAACAGCAGCACCTCGAGCTGAAAATACAGAAGAATGTCAAGGAGAAACCTACAGCCCAATCTAAAGCGAGCAAAAGCAGCTTAATGCTACCTGGTACTTCAAAAAAAATTATATCTACCACAGCTAAAAAGACTGTGCCCTTTAATAAGAAGAAAAGAGGGCACATGACATTGTCTGATGAGATTCGTGCTGCAGTTTCTTCAACGCTTGCCCCCGCTGCTACTGCTACTGCTACGGCTGGTGCTGCTACTGCTGCTGTTACTGCTGCAGCAGGGAGAGCACCCATGCCAGCAGCAGCCATGCCACATAAAGTATCTAAAGGGAAACCGAAGCACGCTAAAAAACAGGTTTGCAGTAAAGAGGACCAAAATCAGACAGTTACCGATGCCAAAGAGCTGGCTGAGCTGGAGGAGCTGGAGAAAAGGCTCAATGAGCAACTGAACCAGTGGACGTCTTCACATAACCCAGAGCGCCTACAGGAGGCCACTGTAGGAACAGCATGTGGGGACATCGTGCTGAGCATCTGCGCTTACCTGGAGGGGTGTGTGTTTGCCGGGGACATTGACAGGGCACACTCTTTCCTGCTCAGCCAGCACAGAGTTATGAGTCGACGTAAACATCTGAACACAGACATCTACAACATCTTGATGAGGGTGTGGGCCAAGAAAGTGAGTTCAACACACTAAGACACTTGTTTCCTTGATGTCATTAAACATTTCTGGAGTGAACATTGGTATAAAGTGTGTGTGTGTGAAAGCAAAGTTCAATGCTCCCCCCATAAAACTCTCTCTCTCTGTTTATAGGGCACATTGAATCACATTGGCCGCATCTTCATTTTGTTAGAAGAGGCTGGTCTGAAGCCAAATCTGGGTTCCTACTGTGCTGCCCTAGAGTGTATGGGTCGCAATCCCAACTGCTCCCCAAAGATTGTCACAAGGTATGCACGCACGCGCACACACACACACACATGCTCACCACCACCCATGAACAAGGCTCATGAAAAGTGCATTTGTGATAACATTTGACATATTTATTCATTATCATTTTATACTTAACAAGAGGGTTATTACTGTGAGGATTCTTAGCGATGTCAGTTTTTAAAGCAGGGCAGTGGCAATATAGAGGCTTACCAGCAGGGGTCATGTTATGCTCATGGTTTACACTTTTGCACATGCTTTCTGAGTCCTGGCATATATTACTTATTTATGATTGTAGCTGTGGTTGTCATTATTTGTGGCAGATTTGATCTAAAAATAAGGATGTCAGAGAAGTAGTGCAGTAATGCGCCCTCTGGTAGTTGCTGAATAGCCCGCTTACTTTGAAAGCATCTACTGTGTTTTCTTCATGTTGTATTTTATAATGTCAAGCATTAATTTTTCCACTGCATGCTACAGTGGTTTAATTACTGCAAGAGATAACAATTACGAGTGGAAACCCTGGACTTGACATTATATCCCGATTATTCTGGTTACTAAGATTGTGTAAAATGTTTCATATAAATTCTATTTAGACTAATTTACTGTACAATATTTAAATACATTTTAAGTGTTAATCAATATAATATATTGACTGGCATCTCATACAGTCTGTACAGTGTGACTCATGATGCAACAGGTAAATCAGCTCAACAGTGCTCAACATGCATGGGGCATTTACAATCTAAATCATGATTCCTTTGCTACAGGTTAATATGCATCTAAAACCCAATTGTGTTTATTATGATTTTCCTTTTTTGTGCTTTTGAGCATCCAACAGGAGTGTCTTTTTATTTTGTTGATTGATTCTGTTTCTCTAATGATTATTACAGCTTTGCACGGCTTACACCTTTTGGTTGTGGCTGCATGCTGACAGCAGTAATTAAGTTGGCTTCGACTTATTGAATTGTTACAATACAGCAGAATTCTGCTGACATGCATTGTGGTGTATTTCATTCATTTTTGTAGCAATAAGGTTGTTGCAACTTTTTTCATGAAGGACAACCTTGGCAGCCAGTAGCCCAGTTTTGTCTCTGTGGTAACTAGGTGATCCTGACAAATCACTGTTTATTAAGTATTATTAATTGAATTGTTATGTCACTGACTTTGTGTCAGTCCCACACTTATTATTATTATTATTACGTGACATTTAACACATGCAGTATAAACCTTCTGGGCACAGCTCACAGCTCCAGCAGAAGACTACATGTGTCACAGTGTGCGAGCCTGTTTGATGGCAGCCAATACAATTAGCTGGCCTGCTGTCCAGGCAGTGGCAGGACTCATATTGAATTTTCTTGAGGAGCCTAGCATTAGTCTGGAGTTATTATAGCAGGAAAAACTACAGGGCACAGGATGTTTGTTTCATTTAATGTAATGCATGGTGACGTGTTTATATAGCTGGTGACGTGTTTATATAGCTGAACATGTACTTTCATAAAACACACGCCCTTGTCCGAAATAGACTACATAAGTCATGTACCAGGTCAGGAGTTGCCCTCTTTGTAGTCTACATTTCAAGACTATATCATATCAATTTCTATTCGACTTTGCAGGACACTAGTAATGTGTCTTTGTAGCCTTCCGTATCCCAGAGCACCTATTACACTGGTCAGGTGTTTACAGGTGTATTCAGACAGTCCTTGTCAAAATCAGTTAATTCCACAAAAGTTATTTGAATCTGGTTTATTTATCAGGTATTTGTGTTTAGGTGTCATAAGTCACGAGAACTTATCAGCCACTTTTAACATATCGCACATGCTGTATATGTTGTTATTGGTTAGGTACTGATAAATTGCAGTACACAAATGCAAAAGGTTGGTTTGAGGTCATTTAGAAATGGTGTCGCAATTACATTGTTTGTCCACTGGAGAGAGAGTCTTATCTCGTCATCAGAAATGTCTGAGTTAAAAGAATATTGACTTTTAGCCCACAACCTTCAGTCTACTGAAGGTCTGACCTTCAGTCTTCTGAAAGTCTGACCTTCATGGATTAAGTCCCTTTGGAGAAGGCACCTTGTAAACCTTTGAAACACACTGTATAATATAACCCACTCCTACAACTGATGATTTTGCAGTTAGAACGAGACGTCTTATCACTCCCCTATGTCACTGCCGGTTTGATAAGTTATTTGAAAGCTTCATTGTCCTCAGTCCCGTTGACAGCTGTTGTACAAACCACACACATACACAGAGAGACACACATACTTTCTTCCTGGACCCTGGGGATATCACCCTATGCAGCGTGGTCCAATAGAGGGACAGGTGGCAGGGCGGCAGGGTTGGCGGCAAGTATCTGGTTGGTCCATCGATCACAGTAAACCGATGCTTATATGACATTGTTGTTCTGCAGTGGAGCACTTCTGCTCAGTCTCTTTCCAAGCAGCCTCTCTCTTTTTTTTCTTACCTTCCTCACTATCTTTGTTTTCTTTGCCACTCGGTTTGTTGTTTGTTGTCTGCCCGTCTTTTCTTTTACTGTGTTGTCTCCTGTTCTCTCCTAATATCACTCTCGCCTCTGAAGTCTCCCCTGCAGCATCCTTGCCCTCGATGTACCCATTCCTTACCCTGCTCCTCCTGTCTCTCTAACACACTCACGAACACATTTATCCCTTTAAGTTTTCCCCTTTGTAAGTGCTGTGTCCTCCAGAGCTCTTTGCTCCCTAGGGTGCAGCAGAGCAGTCACCAGGCTGATTATACTCTATCTTTCAACCTCTCTGCTCTCTTTGTTCTCTTTGGACCACACTGGCAGCACCCAGACTAATCCTTTCTTTGTTCAAGGCTCTCTCATTTACTTAGACCAAAATTGCACATTGCATCACAAGAGACTCCGAGGCATGAGTGGAAATACAAAAAAATTTGACCTCTTTGGCTTGCTTTAGAAATTTTAAATAACATGCTTAATAACATAATACCTTTTTAACTGTAAACATATGACAGAATATTCTTACAGAAAGTTTTATTTGTTGCATCTATTCATTCATGAGCAGAGCCCTGCTCACCTTTGATTAGATTAAGTTGGTGGAAGCTGCTGAGTAAAGGTTTCCTTCAGATGGTAATTAGTGTGCTGTTGTCTATAATTGTCTTGAGGGAAAGGTGTTGCGGTGGGAAGCAGAGCTCTCTCATCCTCTGTGGTTGATGACAAATAGGTCTCTTGGCTTAGTCATGTAGTTCTGTTGTTAGCCTTTAGGAGGCAGTGCAACCAAACGTGCTCTTCGGGTTCCCCAATCTTTGTTGGGTAGAGGCTTTATACCTCAAAGTGTGAATGGCACTAATACGGTTTTACCCCTGTAGACATGTGACATCCTTAATGAATAAAGCATAGTGTACCCTGCAGGTCATACTCATAGATACATACATTACTTGGATGACATCCAGTTAGCGTGAAATACACTGCTAATTAAATAGGTTTTCACTCTCTCTTCGCGCTTTTTATATTTGTATAATTTATAGTACACAGCCTTTGTGTCTGTGCTTCCTGTTAATGTTTGACTTTGTAGAAAATATTTAATTGGACCAAGAATATGTCATTGTACAGCTTAGTACCATTCATGAATAATTTATACAAACAAAACAGTTATCACTTTAACCCCTGAATCCCTGTAATCACACATGATTAAAAATCCACTAGTCTGAAAATATTCATAGACCTTCTTTGGTGTTATAAATGAAATTGAGTTATGGAATAATCTACACCGCTCATTTGTATTCCATGGACTGGTTGCACATCGGTATTATCTGCATTTTGCAGTCCACTCATGGAGACTGCGCTTCTCCGTAGGAGATCTCTGTGAGATTCTATTTAAATAAACATTTCACTCATGTCGTCAAGCGCCCATCTGCCTCAGAATCAAACTTTGAGTCTGACGGAAAAGCTTGTCAATGCAAATTACCTGAAGCGATATTCTGCATCTGTCAATCAGGGAAGCTGAGAGATATACAATGATCCGATAGACAGAGGAGTTTTATTTATTTATTTTAAGATTAATTAATCCGTAGCCCAGCAGGTTAAATGATTATCTCAGTCCTATTCCCGCATCAAACAGGCAGGTCAGAAGGTTGTGAACTCTGAACTTGTGATCATTCTCCAGAGTTTGCTCCATCATAATGACTATAATCTCCCACGTAAGTTAAAATCTACTTATTGTGTCATCTGATCGGACGATTTTCTGGCTAGCTTTCTGAATGCTAAATCTAAAGAGAAACTGAGCTCCGCTAATGGAAAGAAAAAGTCCTGTAGTAAGTAGTAAAAGTATTTTAGAAGTAAATTTTTAGGAGTTGGTTATTCCAGTTGTGTTAGCCATAGGTATTACACACTGTGAGCATGTGCTGGTGAGACAGGCCAATATCTAGGACTTACAGTGTTTGTATGCTGTTGTGTAGAAAACTAATAAATGCAAAGAATATACCATTTCTTATCTTGTTTTTATTTCTTCTTGGTTTTATCCATGTACTGTGCACACATGTCACACTATTATATTAAACTCCCTTAATATCCTTTGTTTGACAGCTTAACCAGATGCTGTTCTATCAGTTTAATGCTACTATAACACTCCCCATTGATTGTCCCATTGGCAGTTCTTACTCACAGAGCTCTCATATGAGTCATTGGAGAGAGCCTGTACGGCATGTTTCTATCCCAAATCCAATAAGTAAGATTTAAAAGCCATAAATCTCAGAACCTGGCAAAATAATAAATATTTATTGAGTCACTAGTTCTGAAGAGCATTCCCAGGTCTCCACAGCTGCCTAAAGGCCAATAAGAACCTCTCTGTATATGTCTCTGTATATCTAGGTGCCTGAGCCAGATGGAGGAGGACGGCCTGTCTGTCGATGATGTGTTCAGTCAGTGTGTGTTCCGACAAGATGAGAGAGACATGGTGCTAAAGGCCTTACGCATCGTCCAGCCTGACTACCAACCCAACCTCAATGTGAACGCAAGCCCTTGCTCCTCATCGCTGGTTCAGGACTTCTACACACAGGTATAACAGGCTAGCTTCAACATTTGTACCACCTATGTTGAGACTGGAACATGATTCATGAATTTTATTGAAATGCTTTTAATATCATCCTATTTGCTGATGTTCCCAGACCACTGTCAATCAAGTCCAATCCAACTACACCCACATAGTCCTTTTGAGACAGATAATCAGAGTTTTTGAATGTGAAACTACATTTTTTCCAGACTCATACTTTTATTGTTGTTCTTTTTGTTATGGACACTAAATGTTCAATACTTAAGATCTGAAACCAGATTTTTAGGGTCTTTAATGGATTGTTGCACAGCAGGCATTTTGACATGTCAAAGCAGGAAACTCAAAAGGACTTCAATTAGGGGAGTTCATGCTGGTGCATGCTGGTGCATGCTGGTTGACCGTCACAGTTACTGGTACACTTAATGGCACTTTTTTAAAAAGATATATGTTTTGGCCTTTTCAAGCTGAAGAGTGACAGGAATGTGGGGAGAGAGATAGTGGAATGACATGCAGCAAAAGGGCCGCAGGTCGGATCCGCTCTATCGACTGAACTAACCAACACCCAGACCACCTGTTTTTGTGGTGGTCTGGCTGTTCCATTGGTATATCTTTGAATATCATTGCCATATGGACTGGAATTATTATGGAAATTTTATGAAAATGTAGGAGGTGATTTGATGATTAGCAGAGAAATATCATGAAAATGTAGGAGGTGATTTGATGATTAGCAGAGAAATATCAGTGGACCTAGTAGTAAACCTTGTGGTTCATCAAAGTTAACTTTGAGTTAAGCATTTAGAGATGCATTGGCTTTAGATGTTTGTTGTAACCCACTTTGTGTTACTTACTGTAAATTAAATGTGGCATAAGCAGTGCCATTACATGCAAAGCTAATAAGCATAAAAGAAAATGTATTAAAAATGAGTCTTGTGTATGTTTTGGGAGTCAAAGCTGCAGAGAGCTGTCAGAAGGCTCCAGCGTGACTACGAAAGATTTGATTGTCACCCCTTCACAGCCAGACAGGCACTGCCCTATTTATAGTGAGCCAACTCTGCTTTCTAATGGGTCCTCCGTTTTCCTTGCCTCTCCTCCTCTCACCTCTCCTCCCTTTTCCCACCTTCCTTCCCCTCCTGATTCTCACATGATTCATTAACAGCTTTTTGTTCAATTGCAGTATTTTTAGCCTCAATCATACCGTCCACCACCATATTTACTTTGATCTTCATCTGAGTGACATGTCAGTATTTTCAGGTCTACTTTATATTATTGATGGCTTGTGTATGTGATGGTAGCAATCAGCAGGTTGTGTATTTTTGTCTTTAAGAGCGTGTGTGAAAGTGGGGTCAAATGTGAAAGCTCCATTGCTGTTGCCACTGATTGCATTTGTAAGGTTGACTAAGTAGTATGTTGGTTATCTGATTGTGACTGTGGCTTTTTGTCAGATTGATTTAATGACTGAAAGCCTGTCCAAATAACTGGCCCACTAGATAACAGAAGAGCAGACTGGATGGTCTCTGGAGTGGTTTGAATCAGTGTTAGCAGCAGACACACAATCTAATTAGAATATTATTTGTTGGTGTGAGCTGGAATTTTGATTAAGTTGATGCTCGTACAAAATGCAGTTTGATCTAGTTTCAACTTGTCATCAGAGATTTTATGGTGTTCTGTTGTTTGATTTATTATTAACAGCTGGAAACAGGCACATATGTATTCCCCTTTTATCAACATTTTTGCTTTCATCACAATGCTAAAAGTAGTTTGTACGCTCCTCAGCCTCCTCGTCAACTCTTGTTAATCCATCCAGTAAATGCATTACAAGATTTACACAGCACAGACAAGAAGGAAAACATTATTATAGGTATGATAATTTGAATTCATTCTGTTTTATGAAGTATTCAAATAAAACCACACAGCTGTACTTTAAAAATAATTTAGAGCAGCTCTAGAGCTTTTCTTTATAGACCACAAGCAGCAAGTTTGTACTTGCAGAACCATTGTGCCAGCACATTTATCACTATCGCTATCTATGGATTTCACCCCGGTCTGCTGATAATGAGGCGTTTGCTTCTGTGCTCATATAAATATTCTGAAGCTCTATTATTGTACAGGAGCTGTCTGGTGAGCGATTTATGTTCTACCACAGTTCCTTAAGCTTTGCTCTGGCTGCTGTCCATGCTTCATCTTTTAGAGTCCTGATTTGCAGTACATCTTGTCTGCTGTCTATGAGCTAGTAAATGTTCTTATTGCTGTACTGCATCCACACATGTCTATAACCTTTCTACGAGGTGTACCGATAATATCCTGTGCTCTTATTACCTTGGCAAGGTCACTATGTCTTTAAACAGTAATTGTCTTTTGAAGCACATCCTATTTCTTTAGCAGAAAAGCGGCGATGACTAGTGTGATACCTAGTTTGTCACCTTGTCAGTGCAAACCACTGTGATCTGACGGGATGTAAAAAGCAGCAGGGGGTCTGTCAGGCGTATGACTGTGAGGGGTTGATTTACTACTACGCCCCCACACACACCTACATTCTGAAATTCAGCTCAGGCTATTTTTGATCAATAGTACACCACTTTGCTGGGTTTATTTTCCATCATGCCACAGATTACTGCATGTAAAGGTTTTATACTCATCAACTTTTGTAAGTACCAGGGACGTCACCAACAAATTATCTGGCTCTAAACATCACCACCAATCTGTTTGTCGACTAGCCTGCTATGTAATGTTCAGTTGAATCCTGAAAATAAGAATAAGTAATAAACTGAGAATAACAAATTCATTGTTTGCTTTTGTGCAATTCTGAGCCAAAGCATGTGCGACTGAAACTCTTGGCAGCAGACTGACTTGCTTTTATGACTTGGCTACCACTCACTGGCCTGAAAAAGCTGTCTTTACTTCTTGCCCTGAATTGATCCTTTCAGACAAAGCTTATTCGCAGGTTGTGTAGTGCCAGTGTCCAGAATTCAAGTGGTTCTATTTAAGTAGTGTAGAGATGCTTAAAACTAAGCTGACAATCTTGCTGTCTTGAGAGGTTAATAACAGGGCAAGAAAGTCCCTTAATGTCATGCATTATTCTTTCTGTCTTTGTGTGTCTTTTAGAGGGTAGATCACCAGTACCCCAAACTGGACTTCACTCGGGAGGAGCTTCAGGAGCGTTTCAAGCAACAGCTCAGCATCGAACAGTCCTGCACAGTCACCATTGACTCTGTGGAAGCTGTTAAGCCCGTCACAAAAAACATGGCCAAAATGGTAAACATACCCACCTGTTGTCTCTCTTCATCTTCATTGCATTTGCAGTACACAAGACTACTAAAAATCTGGAAATACTTTAAATACTCAAAAATGCTGTGTTATGAAATTGAGTTGTCATAAATAGACTTTTTGGTGCTCAGTGTTCAACCTTCTAATCTCTGATGAACCTTAAATCCTAAAACATGCTAGAAATCAAAACATCAGTATTTTATTGTCAGATTGTGATGAACTTCTCCTTTTGTGCTGAAATTTTGTCTCTTTAAGCTGCAGAAAATTGCACGTATACCTTTCCTATTTATCTTTGTCTCCTATGAGTAAAGTTTCTCTGATATAAACTTTGAAATGATATGCATTTAGGCCTGACAGGTTAGAGGCAGAAACATCATATTCCTGTGGTGTCCCTTCTTTCCAACTCTGGCATTTACAGTCTAGCCTGGCTCGTCTGCCTCTGCAGATGGGCTATGTGGGAAGCGAGCAGGCTGAGAGTCTCTGGTGGTCAGGAAGCATTTACAGACAGGCAGAGCAGAATAATAATGTATTGTAATGGAGGCCTCTGGAGAGAACTCAGAGTCACCTCTCCTGCCACCATCCAGGCTGTGTCTCTGCTTCAGTCAGACTGGGTAAAACTCTGAATAGTGAAGATTAATACATAGACACAGTCATGCAGAGAACATAGGTATAACCACAATACTGCCACAGACACATGTACATCATGTCAGTCATGTCTTGTCAGGTACAGCTAAATTATTAGTATTAGTCTATAACCACAAAGCGATTCACTTAAGCAGCTAGTCTGGCTGTGTCCATGTAATTCTTTTAATTAGAGGACTTTAGATGTGCTGGTAGGCAGATTTTTTACTTGTGTATACAGCCTGGGTAGCTCTTTACCTTGTTTTTTAGTCTTTGTGCTAAGCTAAACCACCGGTCTACTGGCTATAGCTTCATATAAGAGTCTTATTAGTCTTCTCTCACTTCCTGGATAGAAAGTGAATATTGAGCATATAGTGTTTCCCAAAACATTAAACTATTCCATTAACTTAAATATACTGGAATGGGGATGATAAATCTAAATCTATCACTGATAAATTATATACATCCCAGCTCCAAACCAAACAAGTCACCCCAAACAAGATGAATAACTCTGTGACCCAGTTGTTTTCTCCATCTGTCATCTGGAGGCAAACAAGCCTAACCATCAAATCTAATGCACAGTCATGTTGCACAATACCTCTGTCTCCAGTGAGAGGTGGTCCTATCTGCAGCCTCACAATTTATAATGGCTTCCCATCTGGTCCATGCAGTGTGTGATAAACAAGGATTGCTGCAGGAGTGTTTGTTTCATTTGACACATTCTTTAAGGGTTTCCCGCTGGCAGTCACTGTCATGGCATGGATGACCTCCAGTTGTTTTGTCCTTTCAGAGGAAGCTGCTGGCGGATCAGCGGGCACATTGGCAGAATATTCTCCTCCAGGCCCTGAGGGAGAGCAAGATGATCCTGGCTAACACCAACACCAAGGACTACAGGCTTAACCTTTATCCCTATCTTTGCCTGCTGCAGGATAGCGAGTATGTTGACATCATGATACAGGTAATACAAACCACCTAACCAAGCCTACCACTCAGTGAAACGCCAGAAGTCTCATCTTTAACAAAGACATGTCAGTGTTTGAGACAAAGAGATTTGATTGACAGCCGCTTCACTTTACTACAACATTATAAAAAGATGTGTTGTGATGTCACTGTTACGCTTCTTTTGTTTTCTCAACACTGTCGTTGTGCAATACGACCCAGCCAATCTGGGAAACCACAAAACTCAAATCAAGTGGCTGACAGTGACAGCAGCTGCAAAAGGATCAGGCTTCATCTTTGGCAGCAAAGGAGAGCCTGCTTTGATCAGACACCTTTGCTTCCGGCTTAGAGAAACACACAGGATGAGATGTTAATTCTGAAAAGAGCATTTTCACTTTGATTTCCCCTCTGACTGAAGGATTTCTTTTTCATCGGATCTGCTAAAAGATCTGCTTTTTATTACAAAATTGTGATAAATGTTTTCTCCTGTTTGACCTTTTGAAACATGTCCAGAGTGTTGCCAACATGCCTCCCAGTGGAGAGTCACTGAAGGTTTTAGCCAGCGATCTGGGCAACAGGGTCTACACCAAATACTTTGTGCGGCAGAAGTACCAGAGTCAGGCGGTGGAAAAACTGAGCAACATTTACAACGATTACACAGACCTGCTTGCCAAAGACACCAAGGTAAAGAAATCATCATCATCGTGCTCCATATATCTTCTCATATGTGTACATATGCAGGTCCTCAAATTCAGCAGTGAAGAATATAAATAAACTAATTAACTAAGATGAAAGACAAAATATTAAATAAATCAGAAATGTGACAGATGTTTAAATGGGTGGAATATTTTGTTACCATATTCATCACCTCATCGATGCGTTGTTGTATTTTTTTAGTGGAATAAATGACCTCAATGGGATTTCATAGCCAGTATCACTGACTCAGTGTTCCACCAGTGTTTTGATGGTTCTGGTTCACTGGGGAAAACTGCTAAAGTCATCAAGACTATAATAAGCAAGAGCTCATTATACTGGAGGAGCAAGTTAGTCTAGAAGTTAGGTAAGGTGTTTGTTTCATGCAAGTTATTTCACATGCAGCCTTTGTAGTTAAAATAATGCGTTCATCATTGTGTTCTTTTGTTGTAACTATAATGAGTCAAAATATTAATCACATTTCTTAAGAACTTATGGCTATTTTTTGATTAGATCACAAAACAGCACCTGTTTGATGAATTCTCTTAGGTCTGAATGTTAAAACTGATATCTTTCTCACACATGTTGACGTGTCTTCCAAACAATGTAGCTCACTGTGTGTGTCTTTTTAGGAGTATGACGTCCTTCCCAGGGAGCAGTGGTGTAAGCTGGAGATGGAGCAGAGTTCAGGACCAACGCTACAGGGAGGAGAGATCCAATGGCCGTACATAGTAACCCTGGAGCTGGGCACTTGGATGGTGGATATAATGGTTAAGAACCTCAAAATCAATAGCGACATCCTGAACCCGGCTTTTGACAGGAAGCTCATCCCAATCCTCTATCACATGTACACCTTCCGTAGCACACGCCAGGTACAGTAGAAGTGCACTTTCCAAATGCTGAATTGGTCTATTCCACATGGGTATCAAAGAAGTTGGCTACCCTGGCGTTGGTAGTGATTAATGCTTAAGTGATCTTTCCAAATAGACGGTTTCGATAACATGGTGACAGGATTTCTGAGCATTAAACCAGACCAAAAAACAGATCCTGTCAGCTGAGATTTATGTGGAAAATGGTCCACAATTATACGCTCTCCATTGAGAAAAATATTGAAAAGGATTAAAAATAAAACACAGCGGGCTGTTCATTATGAGAAAAAGATCAAATCCATATCTGAAAATTACACACAATTAGTCTGATTAAGAGATTTACCTGGTACCATTGAAGTAGTGGCTAAATATTTGCATACAAGCAAAGGAAATACCTGAAAACACTTGACCTTCACTTCACATAAGAAGTCTGTCTGTCACTCTAAGCCTATTAGCTTGTACACATGTGCTCCCTCCTATCCAGTGTGGAGCGCCAAAGAGTGTGAATTAGAAAACCATTTCCCTCCTGTGTGAGTTGGCAGGGTGAACAGGTGAGTAAGATGAATAGGTTCCAGGCTAATCCCTTTTTTAGCGTCCCCTTAATTGGCTCACTGATTTACTGCCATGGGGCCCAGCAGGAGGGTGAGCCGACCGTGTCAGGGGAGAAAGGCAAAAAGAACCGTGAACTTTTTTGGACTTGATGGACTTTGACAGTAGGGCGTACTGTTGCAGAATTTTGTTTTGGTGTGTTTATTTATATATCTCTCCTCCTCCCTGTACTCTCTTTTCTCATATTCTCCCATCCCCTTTCTTTCTCTTTGGAGGTTAGCCCATCAGGGGAGCATCCTAATGATTTTACAGCACAGCATGGCAGTCTGACTCATGCAAGCAATGCTGAGGTGTTTTATTTTTCTGTCAGCTTACTGTTTTTTTTTTTCTTTCTTCTGATCATTTTCTTTATGTCCAGTTCTACATACTGCAGGTGTTAAGTAGTTAAAACTAGGACAAAATAACTGTTGCTTCAAAGCAATGGCCTGGGGGAAAAAACTTCCATAGTGTGCTACAATGACACATGACCAGGGTTTATATAATTTAATAAAGAAAAGAAAAATGTTCCACTACATCATCTGCAATGGGAGAAGCTCCAGTATTGTAAGCCACACTTCACATCACTATTTATAAAATGAAAATGGGACTAACCTGTTTAGCTGTGAGGCTACGTACTTTATCATACTTGATCTGATATTTTCTGGTTGTGTGAATGGTGGAATGATCTCATTGGAAATTTGTTTGTGTCTGCTGAGTTTAAGATTGCTGCATCCAATTGGATTTCCTATCATGTTTCACCCTCCAGATTGGCTTCATCAAGCCCCACCCCATATTGACTCAGATGCAGCAGGACGCCACGGAGACCAAGTTGACCTTTGACTCCTATGTGATGCCAATGCTGTGCCCTCCCGTACCCTGGACTTCTGTTAAGTTTGGAGCCTACCTCCTGACACCTACCAAACTGATGCGCACTGTGGAAGGGGCCACACAACATGAGGTGTTGTTGGAGAAATGCCAGAACCTCCAACCAGTCCTTGACTCTCTCAACCAGCTGGGAAACTGTGCCTGGACAATCAACAAACCCTTGTTGGATATTATTATCTCCATCTTCAATGATCGGGGTAGTGATAAGTTAGACATCCCTCCACCTCTGTCAGAGGCCCCCCAAATACCTCACTTCAACCCCCAAGATCCCTCTTATACTGCTTCTGAGAAAGCCCACATGAAGAAGCAGGTGATTAATGCTAAAAAGAAATGCAGTGAGATGCACAGCCTGCGTATGGATGCTCTATATAAACTTTCCATCGCTAATCACATGCGGGATGAGATCTTTTGGTTCCCACACAACATGGACTTCCGTGGACGAACCTACCCCTGTCCACCATACTTTAATCACCTAGGCAGTGATGTCACACGGGCTGTCCTTGTGTTTGCAGAGGGAAAGCCCCTCGGTCCGAAGGGCCTGGACTGGCTTAAGATCCACTTAGTCAATCTGACAGGACTGAAAAAGAGAAGCTCACTACAGGGACGTTTGGAGTACGCCGACACCATCATGGAGGACATACTGGACTCTGCCGACAATCCTCTCAATGTCAGTTGGTCTTTATTTCTCTTCACTCGTTCATTGATAGCTTAGTCCAACATACATTCATAACATTTCTTATGAAAACTACTCAGTTATGATTTACAAATTCTGTAAATATGCAGATTATAGCACAACCCCTGACCGGCTACTTAAAGCAGTGACAAAATCTAAAGGTCATATGAATATCTGTAGAAACAAAAAGTGAAAAAAACAGGCTGCGTTTCTGCATGCAGGATAACGTGCCATGTGCTTGTGTTTGTCTTTCTCAGGGTAAGAAGTGGTGGATGAATGCAGATGAGCCTTGGCAGGCTCTGGCCTGCTGCATGGAGATATCCAATGCTGTGAGATCTCCTGACCCAACACAGTTCATCTCTCATTTTCCTGTTCACCAGGTACCATAAAACCCAGAATTATTTATCTGTTTGCGATTCGAATGTCATGTTCAATCTCCTACTCACGTGTTCTTTAATAAGACATTCAACTGCAAAACAAATATGTAAAGGTACATTTATTTTTCTTCATGTTAGAGCAGATTATCCTTAGGAATTTACTCATCTGACGACGCCCCAGGCCAGTCATATTTCTAGTTTATAGCCTTCTAAAAATAAGGTGTGCCATTCAGTCGTGTTTTATAGTGCAGTTTCAGAGGGCACATCAAAGTTAACAAGGCAAGACCTCCCCAGCCATCTGGGGCCATTTAATGTTATCTGCCATAAACCTGTAGCTCTAATCTTACCAACCAGACCACAGCTCCAGTTACCCTGTACTGAGATCTGGCATTTAAGCCTCAGCCTTCTCTTACACAAACCAAAGCACTGAACAAATCATCTAGAAGAGTGCCAGTGTTGCTTGTATATGTATTGCACTGTGTAGCCCACTAACTGTGCATCCTTATGTCAGGAAATCATTTTACGGGGTTTAAGCATCATCTGTGGCTGTTATAATTTTCCAGAGTAAAGCAGTGCTCTCTGCTCCTCAGGCCTTTGTTAAAAGCCTTATTTTAATGAAGCTTTTATTTGGCACTTGAGAAAATGTCTCTCATTTATGTTACACATTTATATAATCCCTTTTGATTGATTAATGCTAATTATACCAAACACACAAATTGCTGAAAATTGTCATGGCAAATTCCATTAAAGCACAAACAAAAGTCATACAAGTGGCAGTAATTTTCCTGACTCTGGGCTTTAAGCATATTCAAAAGAAAAAGCATAAAAATGCAGTGAAATCAATATGGTTAAATGTATTTAGCACCTCTTTGCAGCTATTTGAAAGGACAATAGCTCCAAGGTTTTCACTGAGTGCAGCTTTAACCTGTTCAGTGACTGTAAATGAAAGTTTCCCTTTCAGCTAAATCTGTCACACATCAAATTGATGTTAATTAACAAGTACTATCCCTGATAAAATAAAAAATTAAATGAGTAAATAAAAGACAGGAAAAGATCTAAATAGCCAAAAGGAGTCTGGTTTGAGTGAGAGACTTTTAACTGCTGTTACAGAACTGTCACTATCACTTAAGCACACCGAAGGCCAGCTGCTGCTCTCTGCAGATGCAACAGTGTAAGCGTCATATAGGCATAATGGACAAGCAAGGTCAAATTCCACATTTTGATGGGAGTGAAATGAAAAAGACAAATTCTACAGTTGGCAGGAATGTTGCCAACTTCACTGCAATATTTATATTGAGCTGATTATGGGGATGTTGCTGGTGGACAGCCTAATGCATTTCATTTCGACTGGGACAATCAAACACAAATTCAATATAAAAATGGACCTATCATTTGGTGTGAATGACCAGTATTCATTTATCATCAGTTGAATATGTATACCTCTAGTTCTGCTGTTGTCTGATGCTAAATCCAACCCAGATGTTGCTTTGAATTGATCTTAGATGGTTTGATAGCATCAACGGCCACAACCAAATGTTTTTTTCATGTGTTTCATATTGCCCTTTGTCCCATGTTTCTGTTTTGTCTTTGTTCTCTTCTGTTCCTTTGTTGTTCTTTTACTTCCACATTTTTCATCATCTGTTTTCTTCTTGTCTTGTCCGCCCTTAACCTTTCTCCCTACGCTGCTGACCTCAGTAATTTTTTCTCTGTTCTTCACTGCTTTAATCTTTTCTTTTTTGTTTTTCGTCTCTCTCCACTTCTCCTCCAGGACGGCTCCTGTAATGGTCTCCAGCACTATGCTGCTCTAGGCAGAGATGTTATAGGTGCCAAATCGGTCAACCTCATGCCCTGTGAGGTGCCCCAGGATGTGTACAGCGGAGTAGCACAGCAGGTCAGCAGGTTTTTGGTCTGCAGTGTTTTGTTCCCTTCTTTGAACTTAAAGTAACTAAATTGTGGCTGATTTCAGTTGCAAGGCACGTCACAGTAGCTTAGCTTTTTAATATTCAGATGACTCACTGTATCCCATAGTGAGTGACAGACTAGGCATTTAGAATATATTTCAGGTTTCTCACTTTAGGTCTTGCATTTAAATGTGCTTAGTCTCTCATAACTTGCATCAAAGTGAGAGTAGAGTAAAACCTGCCTCCCATATCCAAAGATTCTATTAAAGAACACTGCGTACTATGAACCTGCACACACAGTCTGAACCTAACTGTGATGTACTGACATTCCAGTACAGGAGGAATCGGAGTATGCTGAGTCTTTCCAAGGACAGTGACTGTAACTGCAAAATATTTGGTGGATTTGTCAATGAGCTAAGAGGATGCACTTTGCTGTCGCGATGTCACTGTTGTATTTTTACCTCTGGAAATTACAGCTATTTTTAGATGATTTACATTATATCAGTCTGTTGATCTACCTTGATAAATAAATAAATCTTGTTACTCGCAAGGATATGCTGCGCAATAAGTTATTGTGGAAAAATTCACATGATTGGAGACTAGTAGAGCCAAAATGATTAGTTGATTACTATATTAGTTGATCAACAGAAACTATTATTTAATACTTTTTAAGCAAATGTTGCCAAATATTTTCTGTTCTTCTAAACTGTGAGGAATGTTCTGCTTTTTTCCATTTTATGTGAATTTGATGTGCTGCAAAAGACGTGTCTTGAACACATTTTCTTGGGGGACTTTGCGTGTTTCAGGTGGAGGAGTTCCGAGCGAGGGATGCAGCAAGCGGTCTAAAGATTGCCCAGGCTTTGGAGGGCTTCATCAGCAGGAAAGTGGTCAAGCAGACCGTGATGACTGTGGTGTACGGGGTCACACGCTACGGGGGGCGCCTCCAGATAGAGAAAAGACTGAAGGAGATTGATGAGTTCCCCAAGGTACAACCGCAGTGGAGGGTGGTGGACAGGAGCTTCCCTCGTCCTGCACACTGTTTTATTTTTAGTGTTGTATCAGACAGAGTGGCCTTTTGGTACAGGATCTCCTCTATATGGGCCTCCCCTTACACCTTTAGGTTATACATTCTTATATTGAGGCTAGAGGGACTCATAATTAAGTATAAGGTCTTCTCTACTCAGGTCTATCATCCTTGCACACTATTGCTCCATTGTCACATGTGCATGGGGGCATTTATCACACAGATGACAGTGACCGTACAATTTGAGCACATTTGATTGTGCACCCAAAGGGATTTCAGTAACTTTGACCTTGACGTTAATAGTCCCGCCACGCCAAGTCGTTCCAGGTGTGCTGCATGAAGCAAGAACAGAAGCTTCTAAAATGTATTTTAGTCAAGTTTATTTATATGTTGTATAGTTATATCTTATTGCAGTGAAAGAAGATATTGCACGGTTGTATCAGGGAGACCAGTAGCGTAATACAACAATATTTGATATCCTCCATGCGTCATTATAAATCTATTTTTAGTTTAAAACCATTGCACTTCGATCTAGGTGGATGTAAATGGTTCTTTGGTGGGCACACCCATCCTGTCAAATGACACCATGGAAGGAGAATGAACGCATTTAATGTTCTTACAGCTCTGTAGTGCTTGTTATCTGTCAAATAGCTATATAGTTCATGGCAATACTTTGAGTTAATCTCATTGTGTGTATAGATGAAATCGGCATGATCCTGCTGTCAGTGTATCTCCCATCTCACAGCCAGAGGCTTGTGCTAAATGACTTCTGCATAATGTCCCTAATTGTTTAAACAGGGAATTTGGGTGAAGTGTAATTGTGGGTAATTACACGGGGGATAGATGGAGGAAGAGGCAGCTCCTACTGAGGAGGAGATTGTATCACTGTAATGATATGGGAAATATACCACTCTCATGTAGTGCTGCAGCTTTTGTGTCTTATTTTTGTTTTATACATTTAATCTCTAATGATAACTAAGTAGGAAATAAAATAATCTATAGTTTGTTTTAATTGAGAAATGCAGTAGAGCGTAACGTTTACTGTGTGGAAATAATATACAAACATAATCATGTGTTGTATTTCCCAGGAGCATGTTTGGGATGCATCTCATTACCTGGTGCGTCTGGTCTTCAGTGGCTTAAAAGAGATGTTTACAGGGACCAGAGAGATCCAGGTGGGTTCATTACACCTACATGAAGTCAAATACATACAATGTTCTCATCCCCCAATTACCACCAGCATAAACTCATACTTGAAAGTAACAAATTCCATAACAGGGCAGACATTTCTTAAAAATATTGTTATTATTATTAACTGTCTGCAAAAATTGGTCGTTAAGATAGCACATAAAAAGTAAGGTAGAGACTTAGAAACAGTCGATTATAACCTTTATATGCAATTTCTCTACAGACTAACACATAATTCATCATGAACATATTAACAACAATAAAGTTGCCAATAAAGAATAAATATATTGAACTGGATTTAAGAAATGTATCCTGAAATCAACTGCTATGTATGAGCTCAACAAAATTAAACCCTTACTAGAATAAACTAAATAAAGTGACTGTCTCTATTATTGCTGTAATTAATACGAATTTAGATTATTCATTCCAGGAAACCTCCTAGGAAAGACCCATAAAATAAAAGTTAATCCAATTTCTGACAACTGACCTACTACTGCATATAGGATGTAACTTCATTTTTTATTGATGGCTAGTTTACCTCACTATTACGGCAGCATCCGTGCCCATTTATCAGATAGACTCCATTTATAGGTGTAGGACGTGCACCTGGTAGGGGATTGTATATTATCTCCACAGGCAGAGAGGAGTCTGGTGAGAAAATAGAAACACCACCCACTGCTGCTCTGTGTGTCCTTCGGGGAATGTGTGGGGACAGCCCAGTCTGGGATGAAAAATCCCCTTCCCATCATACCTTGGTGCCGACCTAATGCTCCTCTGTATGTATGTGTCTGTGCACCTGCTGCTATTAAATAGGTCACATCCTCTCAAGTTTTGCAGCGGTGAGTTGAAGTATGAGTGAGAGTGAGGTAGCTCATCAATCCCTGGTGCTGTCATCCCTGACCTCTCCTACATTCTCTGTACATTTCCCATTTATTCTGTCAACACTGCTGTTCCTTCTCCCACTGTCTGTCCACGCTTCACCTTTCCATTTTCTCTTCCTCTTTTCCATCTATTGATTGATCAGTCAGTGTCTCTAACTATCTCACTAGTTAATCATTTACTTACTCTCTTACACTTCCTTTGCTTTCATGCCATCTTCATTTTATTGTACCTGGGGAAAATATAGAGGGGGCTGATGATGAATGGTGCAGCTTTGGGCTAGACTGCTACCTCGAGTTGCTAGGATATATTTATCTTTGCTGCAGCTCTCTCTGTGCCCGCATGTGTGAGGAGGCACTTGTGGGACATTAATAGGGCTTCTATTCTTATAAACTGTGCCAGACGCTTATTCAGACATTGCTGTTGCACTTGCAATTTTTAGAGTACGAAACAACTCCTCACCTGTTCCTCAGCAAGTTCGCAACAATTGTTTTCCGCTCCAGGGAGTAGAACAGCAGACCTAAATGCATAGATCATGTGTTGATCCCGTGGAGAGGAACTTCCTATTTTCTGCCTGTTGTTCCAAATGCACCATAGTTTTTTGATTTTTATTAAATCCTCCACCCAGCAGAACATGAAAACTTTATTACCCAGTTGTCCAAACTCACTGATTTGAACTTTATACACACACACACACTTACAAACACAACAAATAAGCAAGTATTCACACTCTGCATGGTAAAGGGCTTTGAATATTGTGTGCGTATGCTCCTCAACCCACTGTGTGCCTTCATTTTAACCACTGTCTTTATCTGTGTGTCGCAGGATTGGCTGACAGAGAGCGCCAGGCTCATCTCCAAGTCTGGCCACACTGTGGAGTGGGTGACACCCCTGGGTTTACCCATTATTCAGCCCTATCACCGCACTCGCACCCAAATGGTAAGTCCCATCCTGAGGCATGTGTGGCATCTCTCTACCAGTCTCTTTAAGCGGTTAATTGTTTGGACATACTCCACTCTCTGTCAGCCATTACACTGCAAAGCTTTCTCATGATTTCACACGTAATTTCACACACATTTTCAAAGGAGAGGTTTTTGTAAGTATTTGTGCTATTTCTGTAGCTGCTTACAGTTGGTATTAGAAGTCAGTTGTAGCATTTACCTCTTATTTTGATGCCATCGTGACGGCATTGTTTCATATGCCTAATGAAAGATGGCTTAGCCAATTATAGTCACTTCACTTTTCTATATTTTCATGAATTCACTGGGTGGCCTTTTTCACGTTCTTGTCTTATATCGTCTGTTTCTCTTTGCTCTTTTTCTTGCCTTTTAATGTTCTCAATATTCCCCCAGCTGACCTTTTCACAGCACATGCTGCTTTTTAGCTCACATTAGTACAAGTGTAGACCGTAGTCATTAATCTCTCTCTTGACACACTGACCAATAATAGAAACCCCTGTGTGTACCAGCTTAGTGCGGTTATATTTTAATATGTATTAGATTTGACCCATCATTGTCTTTTTGCTCTCATATTTCCAGGAGGTAGTGGGGTGCTTTGGATCATTACTTTCACTGTAATGATAATTTCATAGAGTAATTTCCACTCATTATATTTCATTGGTCTTTTGATGGAATTTCTGATGAAGCTGATAATAAATGAGGGTGGCCGGTTAGCTGTGAGTCATTCGGTTGGTTTTAAGTCACAGTAGGCCATCACACATATGAGACGAAGGAGTATTTACACACAAATAAAAAAAGACTAAGAACAGCAGCTCTCCTAATTGCTGTCAGCTCTTAACAAGCTAAAAAAAATTGTGAAAAGTCAGTGTTTTTATCCTGTGTGAGCAAGCTGTTGTCCTCACACAGCCAGCCCACGATTTTAACTTCGCTCATTGTGGTCTGGCAAGCCACAACAACCATTTATTTGAATTAGGAGCACTGCCACTGTGCATAGACCAAAACTACTTTGCATACAATTTGATCATCCATTAAATAGATAATTGACAAGTAGTCTTTTTGGCTCAAACGTGAACATCACTAGATGCAATCCTCAAAGGCTGTCGAGATTTCTTTTCAAAAGTAATCTCTCAAAGCTAGAAGTTAGCTCATGAGATATTTTGTAGTCTGGCTTTTGGTTTACCAACCCATCCGGTTGTTTGTTTGTTTGTTAGGTTCTTCTCATCTTTGTGTTTGCTCTTTTTAATTCACTCTCTCTTCAGTCCTCTTTCAATTTCTTCTGCTCCACAAAAAATCCAAAATAATTATTTATACAGGACACACAACCTATCAGGAAGCTTTGAAGTACCGGATGCTTTGCAGGTGGAATGTCCCAGCTGGGCTTTCCAAGACTCGATAGGTTTGTTGAAGGAGTGTACCACTGATGGTGTATTGTGATTGCTGTGAGTGGCCAAACTTTAATGGAGCTCAACAACATCACCCGAGTTGTCCGTCACTATAGAGATCCTGACAGTAGCACATTTTAGAGATAGCATGTCTGTGTGCCAGCACATGTGCAGATAACATGCTTTTGTGTGTGTGTGTCTGTGTCTGTGTGTGTGTACATGGAAAAAGGAGCACATATGTCTACACATATGTGTGATTTTATATAAAATCCATGTTGGCATCATACATCTTTAATCCTATTACCTACGTTAAAAGAGGGGACAGACATATAGCATATGCCAGGCACAGGCAGACAGCGAGCTCATAGGCAGACGCAGCGTGACGCCTGCTCTTTTAGTATGACATCAAGCAGAAGGTTGGCTTAGAGGGACTGTGACACCTCACAAGCAGGTGCAAGAGAGCAAGGGTGACAGATGGTGGGTCTCCTGAGGGTGCATCTCTCTCCGTCGGTGTAGTAGGGTGCGTTCCCTTGATTTGATCTGCTTCTTCTAATGTCCAGCAGGGACAAGGAAGTTGATTAGCGTGTGTTTTTTTTCTTTTTCTTTTCAAGACATAAAGATGAATAAATGAATAAAGCAATGACTTCATGGATGAATGAGGTTTAAACTTACATTTTCACAGATAACTTTCTTCATCCTCTGCAATAATTCTATAATCCAGTTGCATCACTGGGCAACAAAAATGAAACCAACTAAGCAGAAAGGTCACCTTTTCCCTGCATAGCTGGATTAAATTCAATCTCCCAGTCTCCTCTCTGCCTCTTAAATCCAAGGCCACAGTGTTTCTTGGGGTCGTTCGTAATTAGACTCCAGATGAAATGGGAAGATGAAGTGTGATGCGCAGTAAGAAAACCAATAAGTGGAGAGAAAGTAGCCTCAATAGCATCACATAATCAGACAGGAGTGTGTGTTCATGTTTGTGTATCTTAGCATTTTAGTTTGTTTGGTTCTTTCTCAATGTGAATACAGAGATGAGTACAAATGCCAACCTGTGTAATCAAGTATTTTCCATGGCTCATGAGAGGTGAGGAAATTAGAGTAGGATGGAGTAGCAGAATGGACCATGAACATATATCTCGGAGGCTGCTTAACAGGATTGGGAGATACTAATCGGATCAGAGGTCACTCTAGCTCAGATTCCTTGTTTATTTTTAATTCTCTCTACCAGGCAAGGTTACAGAGAAATCTCACTCTGGATGGTGACACAAGGGAGTCGTCAGTTAGATTGCCTGGATTTGACTGGATTTGTGATTTTAAAGCATGACTAAAAGCTTGTGATCTGGTTTCCTCTATGTGGAAAGAATCAGTTTGCAGGTGGCAAGTGGTGGCAGCACAGTAGTTACTTGTGGTCCACTGAGGGTCCACTGTCAACATTAATTAATAATTTAAGTTTTCCGTCTGTTTTTAGTTGTTTGTGGTGAATTTGCACCTCTCTGTGGTTGTTTTGTCGATATTTTCTAGTGGCTCTGTGCCTCTTTGTAATCATTTTGCATCTCCCATCTTGTGTCTATCTAATCCATCCATGTTACTAATGACAAACTCATATCAGACTTTTATTCCCATTTCCAATCATATGTTACCTTGCTTAACTGATGCCATTTTGTGTCTGTCTGGCTTACTTTTCCTTTGGGGCTGATGCTGATCCATCAATTTTAGGTAATCGCTTATCCTCACCAGGGTCAAGCCTATCACAGCTAAGGCGGGTTACACCCTGGACAAGTTGCCACACACTCGTGTGCTGTGAAACGACCATTCATTCACACATTCACACCTATGTCACAAATGTGGAAAACACAAACTCCACACAGAGCCCCAGCTGGGGTTCGAACCAGGAACCGTCTTGCTGTGAGGCAATAGTTATATAAATATCATATAATTAATAGATCTAAATTGCCCCTATAATGTAGCATCAATTCTTATTGGTGCACATAAGACAACATATATGCCAGTCCTAATATATCTGTGATAGGCCTATTGGCTAATCAGCCTTTCAGTATATCAGATGGGCTCTACTCTAGAAGGAGGATTGCAATACTTGGAACTTAGACAATCAGCATGAGTTGACTTTTCGCTGTAATTCAGGGGAACTGTGTATCTAAATGTCCTCTTTTTGCTTTGGAACGGAAGCGAGTCATTCCCAGGGGTAGCACAGGGTTTTGATGGTCTTGCAGAATCTTGTGGCATTTTGGGGTGAAATAATAAATGCAATTCAAGTTTCAAGGACACCCCCGAGTAGTAGAAAGTTTGGCAGAAAGAAGGTCTGGGAAAAGGTCAGTGGAAGTGTGGCAAGACACAGGGGTGTGTATGAGTTTGCAGCTGTCTTCATATCTCTTCAGGGGGAGAAAGCGAGATTAGAAAGTACCAGGTGACCCGAAAATAGCAGAGAAAGTAGGTGTATGTGTGTGAGAGGGGGAATGCAGAACTGCTACCACTTAAATTGATGAGACATGATATCAACCACTATGTGATGAATAGGGATTCCCCTCTTGGCAGCATGGCTTATATGGTTACTGATGGCTGTATCCATGGCCATTTGTGCAACAACTCTTTAGACTACAGGTAGTTATTCCGCACAGACACACAACAAGGGTTAGCCAAGGTCTCATTCATCACAGCCTCAGGTTTTAAGCCAGGTCTTGTACACAAATCATGCACATATGCATTATAATGAACAGGGGTGCAGTGTGCGTAAGCGACCTCATTTATGCCATGGCAGTCCATTACTCACACCAAAGGTAACCTCCATTTCTTTCACCCGCACACCTTTTTACATCACAGCTTCTCCCTCCCCTCCCCCTGACCCTTCCATTAGGACACAATGAGGGGAGGTAAAGTGGAAATGATGGACAGACTACCCCCAGAAGTCCTCCTAGAGCAATGATGGATGGGATAGGAGCCATAGCAGAAACTAATGGGGGTTTTACCACACTGCTTCTATTTTAAAACCATTTCTTGATAATTGTGTGATCATGTCATTCATCACACAGCGTCCTTCAAGGATTTGACTGAAGTCATCAAACCAAGCAGCTGGCTGGCTGCCTAAGGCTAGCTTTAATGTGCTTTGATCAATGTAAACACCTGTCTCTTTAATCCCTGTATATCCGTGCCTTCTTTATTCACACGTTTGATTTTATAACCAGGCTGTCAAAGAAACTTCAATTACCGAAAAGTAGAGTATACGTTACTGGAGCCTTATTATCAACAAAGCGCTACAGTCACTGTGAAAAGTAGATTATGTAAAGAGATAAAATGCCACAAACGTGTGATATGTAACATTATCTTCATGAACTTGAGAATACTAGATTTAAGACTGTTTTTATACGTCACAGTCCCCAGAGGATGAACCATATTGATCACCTGGCTTTTCCTTTTGTGACATCATGATCAATTTGGTTTATAGGGAAATATCTCAACGACCATTTAAGATTGCCAGGAAATTTGGTGCTGATGTTCATGGTCCCCAGAGGATGAATCATCATCATCATATAGATGATCCTGATCTGATTTTTCCAGTTTTCACTTGGTCTATGAAATATCTCAAGATCTACTTGATTAATTAGCACACTTTTTTTTCAAGCTACTTCCATCAGTGTTAAAATGTCTGTAAAACTATTGGATGGATTGAAATTTGGTACAGACATTCACATGTTCCTGAGGATTAATTATACTAACCTTGTTGACATGTTGAATCCTGTAACAGACCAAATTTTAATTTGTCCAATATTT
Source organism: Larimichthys crocea (assembly GCF_000972845.2). Lineage (NCBI taxonomy): Eukaryota > Metazoa > Chordata > Actinopteri > Sciaenidae > Larimichthys > Larimichthys crocea. The sequence continues at coordinate 16,475,318 of NC_040027.1, read as the reverse complement.
TTGGTTTATTTTGAATTTGACGAAAAACAACAGAGAGACACATTGAATTGGTAAGACCATACAAGGACATCCTGGCTGAAGTTGCCACTGAATAATAGAAGAACTATTAGGACACCTGACAGCACCCACAGTGATTTCACTGGGAAACTTGCATTACCTCGCCAGGGAGGTTATGTTTTCGGTGAGGTTTGTTTGTTTATTTGACTACGAGCAAGACTATGGCAAAAACTACTGACCCTGTTTTAATGAAACTATACTTTGCATATCATAGAAGACCAGACTAATGGCCTTGGTGGAGGTCTGCACTGTTGCACATCTATGCTAATATCTTAAACAAAAGTTGAGTGAGTGTACACATCCAGTGAAGCAGTTTCAAAAAGTGTCACTTAATGTTGTTACAAATGGAGTTCTTGATGCCCCAATTTCCAGCTCAGTGTTTTTGTCGAATCACATACCAGAATCATTGGCATAGCACTGTGTAATTCTGCCCCAGGGTGCAATTTTCCCATTTTAAATGTGTAAAAACACTTTACCATCATGGCCCACAAGATATTGTAATCCTCCTAAAATCTTCATAGCACCCAAGAGTGTTCCACATGAAATGTCTGTATTCCAGCTTTCCAGCTGGTCATTATAGACTCAAAAGGAGCATGGAGCTGAATGGGGAATAGTTTGAATCGTGGAAGGATGTGCACTTCAAAGGGCCTATGTGTCCTTAGTGTTCATCCCACAGAGAAGCAAGCACGATCAAATAAAAGAGCTGTACATTAGCACCAAACTCATGGATATTAAAGTGTGTTAAAGTGTTCATGCTGTGGTCTCCTGTGCCCCTGTTCAGAGGAGTTCTATGTATTATGGATGATAAAAGAGTTGAATTCAAACACCTCATCCAGCAACGACTTTGTTGAGTTTACAGTCAGCAGTGTTCTCAGAAACATTTTGAAGTATAATCTTAGAAAAGTTTGATGGTTGGATTTTTTTTTTCTGCATAGCGAAAAATTAACACATAACTGGTCAGCTGTTTCTGCTTTGACAGCCTTCTCATCATTTCCATGCTGCTATAAAACATCCATGATCTCTCCTCACAGGTCTGATGTGACCCTCCTCACAGTAATACATGAAACATACAGAAATGTCTTATTTCCATTGTGTTTTCTGCATTGTTTGATCTTTTTTTTTTTTGCTCTCTTCTAATCTTCTTGTTTTAAAACTGAACATATGGAATGTTTACATGAGAGGAGTGGACGGAAACGAGCGTTCATTTGTGTTTTCTTTTGTTGAATTTTCCACAGTTTGGTTAAAGTTTTGATATATTTTTATATTGAAACTTTATATATTTTGTCTGTTTGTGATACAGTTCTATGTATTTGACTCAAAAACAAGGAACTGATTGCAAATTTGTCCTCATGTGAGCACATTAATGATTGGGAACAAACAAACCCATTCATATTATTATGTGTAAGTCTTTTTTTGAACAGTGACCGACAGTGATGACGTCGAATAACTTTTTACGTTAAAAGCACTTTGATTTTTTTTCAGAGCACTAAACGTTCTAAGTGTTTGGAGCACTCTGAATATAATTAAATTGAAATGGCAAAACATTTTCCATCGGTGAAAAGATAAAACGCGTTCAGGGATAGTAACAGACACAGAGATTCTCAGATACATTAGTGTAGGCTCAATGCGAGGTAAACAGACTAATGCAGAGTGCTCACATTGACGAGGAGTTGGCTGCCTGTTGTCAGCCATATCTCCTTCCTGATAATAAGCCTGTCGTTCCCACCCAGGCACGGTTCCAAGGGTCAGGGAAAGACTGGCCTGCCACAGATGCCTTGGCACGGCTGACTGTATGGACCCTCAACCTCGGGAGATTAGAGTGCGAAGTCTTGCCTGCACAAGGAAAGGCTTAAGTGTTGGTCTCAGAGAGTGAGTGTAAAAAAAAAAAAATTTTAAAATCAAATGAAGAGCAGCAGAGATCAAAAGAAGGTATTTGCCCGATGCCCTGGGACTGGGAAATAGCATGCTGTGCTTAATTTATTCTTCATCTTCCTCTGATGGTTGGTCACTAGAGTTGTACTGATAATAGTCCTATCCTAGTTATCTCCCGTAGTTGTTATTTAAAGAAATATCAGTTAGTGTAATTGATAATTGCTATTGTGCTCTTTGCCCCTTCATTTTGAGACTTTCTTCAATTAATTAAAAAATGAGTGAGGAATCAGCATGATTCATTACCACCTACTTTTAATGTAATTTTTGTGCCATACTCTTGGTACTTTGACAGGTGGTTGATGTCCCCTCTTTACTTGAAAATTAACATCAATTGATGCTCTGTGGCATTTCTAAAAACAGTTTGTATGCCTAGCTGATTCTGATCTGAGTGACCTTGAAAGAGGGTTCACTGTTTGGTTCAACAGCGCACAGTTGATGACCGTGATGCTCGTAAATTAGTGCGATTATGTAAGGAACAACAGAAGAGCAACTCTTCCTCAGGTGACTGAGAATGGGAGTGCAGGACGTGATCAGACTATCAGCATGAACACTCTGACGACAGTTACATAGAGAGGATATTATACCTCTTATTACGAAGATGAATGAACATTTGAGAGTTCAGTGGCGCAAAACAACATTTGCACCCGGTCTACAAAGACATGGAAGAAAGTGATGTAGTCAGATGAGTCATCCTTTAACATATTCTCGATAAGTGAGCGAACACATGTGTAACGTACAGGTAAGGTGAGAACAGGTGACGTCTTAAAAAGCTGCATCACAACTGCATGAAACATTATCTTTATTTCCTTTAATTCCTTTTAAAACAAGATGTCAAGGTGACGGTGGCATCATCTTAATCTGTGTAGCAGTGGCATCACTTAAGCAAAAACAGAGGGAGGGGTTGGATGTCTTAAAAAACTTTGATGGCCTTATTTGTTGGGGTTTTAATTTCACCTGTGCAGGATGAGGTCACCAGATTAAAGATTCACTGGTTGAAGTGACAAGTGACAATTTTCCAGGATATAGTCCCAGTGTGGTGCAGTCGTTACAGAAACCAGTGAAGTGATTGAGGTGCGTCATGACAAGGTCACAAACACTTCTCTCTGATCCAAAAGCTACTCTTACTCAGCGGACTGTTTACCTGAGAACAATTACCGGCACTATGCCTGATGAGCACTTTGCCACTCTGAAGCAGTACCAAACAGCTCACTTTAATCAGTTTTTTAGCTGAGATCCACTGGAACCAGCAACGCCAGCAAGCACAAAGGAAGCTGCAAAATATCTCTAGATATAATTGAGCACTAAATGGAAAAAAAATGGTATAATGTCATTTAAGAGAATAACTATTAAGCCCCATTTAGAAATATGCTGTTTGTCTGATGCTGGGTTTAATCCACCAATAAAGGCCTCTACCTACCGTTACATAGATGACCACAGCAGCTATTTTTAATATATATATATTTTTTTATTTAATTTAGTGATGCACTTTTGAGCCTTGGAAACAGTCACAGCTTTTAGGTGTAAAGTAGCCCGCTTTGTGCTAACTGATTTGGCTTCCTGTTGCTGCAAGCAGTTGGACGATGGATGTATGGATAGATGGAAGGATGCGTGGAAGGGGGGTCATTCTACTTCAAGAGTATTTTGATTGTACATGAATGTACTTCCACCCTGGATTCTGGTGAGGGAGGCTGAGAGTCTGTGACAACCAATTATAGGTCAACCTGAAGTACGAAATGGAACTTTGGTTTGATCGTTTTTTTGGAAAATCTAATTAGTAGAGTGACTCATGTCAGCTACAGCCTTGTATTGAATTTGTTATCTGCAAGATGTGAAGGGCACCTCAAATAATGAACCGGGTATTCAACTTTATTTTAACATTGCAGTTTGGAAATTGACTGATTAAACTACATCACACCCAACATCAAATGTAATACATTTAAAGTTTGTGTTTAGCTCATTGCGCTTATAAAATTGGATATCCTCTTGTCATGCGTCTGTGTTCTTTTTAACTTTCTTCTTTTACTCTGAGCCCTTGTTATCTGATGTTTGATTAACAGACATATGAGTTAAGATTCATGCTTAGATCATAAGTAAGAGCAATTATCAGCCTAGAGATTTGACTTGACATCATTAACCATGTCATTTCTTTGTCTTTGTTTTCCCTCTCCAGCTGAAGAGTACTATCCAACATATCAACCTCCAGATCAGCCATGACACCAAACAGTAAGTCCTCCTGCAGCTAACATCTGTTTCACCACGCTCATACTAAAACTAACCCACAGCAGATGTAACCACTTTATTCTCTCGTGGCACTCGTCTCGTTGACATTTTGTGCTGAAATGTCATATTAGTGATCTGGAACAAAGACAGGGGGATAGCTGGTGAGAGATGTTGTGTTTCCAGCAGGTCTGTGTCTTTGGCCGTCGTGAGTTTGCACCCTCAAGTTTTCAAAATGTAGACTCGACAACTCTCTGTTCAGCTTTTAGAGGTGAAGTAGAAAGTAGAGCTCTCTTGAAGCAATTAGCTTACATTTTTAATACTTTCAGCTGCACAAAAGCTCTGTCTCCAGTGGATATTTTCACTAATTGCCTACTCGAACTCCGATGTTACTTTTGCATTTGTCATAAAGTAGGAAGTGCCATCAGAAGTGTTTTGAAACTAATTTGAACACTCCCAGTTTCAGATGGAAGAAGTCTTCTCAGAAATTAGTTTTAAAGGTAGTTTAAACTCCTTTGTCCAGAAGCTCCATTTATAGATGTACATCATAACCAGAAGAAAGCGGAATTATGCAAGAAAAAGGCACACTGCCGCAGCAAAAATGCTTTAGAAATGTTTAAGAATAGATCCCAGAACTACATGTGGCATTATTTAACAATGCATGACTCAACATGACAAAAAAAAAAACGATAGAAACATGTGCAGTTTATGTAGCCGTAGCCTCAGCTGGCTTATATAGCTAAATATGCATTTGTTTACTCTAGTGCAGTTATGCATGACAAATGACATCCTTTTAATGCCGACTGGGTGATGAGCAGTGAAATAACTGATAAGTTAATACACTTGAGACATTTCACATACATTTTTTATGCCTTCTTTTGCACCTGTGAGTAAGTGAGTGGCAGCCCACTTCAGTAGATGATATTTGCCCTTTTGGAATGATTTGTGGTCTTTCCTGAATAAGTGCTAGTTTGGGCTGTGTGAATGACTGCGAGAGAAAAGTGTAGATGCGCGTGTGTAGATAAGGTTTTTAAAGAGATGACAGAGGAAAGGGTGATAGAGGTGAGTAGAGGACAAAAAGAGACAGAATGAGAGACAGCGACGGAGAGTCGTGGGAGGATGGAGCGAGAGCAAAGCAGACAGAGATGGCAGAGACTGACAGCCGTCCTCCTCAATCTGACATCTACAGTACACTGCAGATCCAGCAGTGTGAATACTGGAAAAAAAACAGCCAAAGCAGAGGGAGGGATGGAGGGAGTTGGAGAGGAAGAGATGCCACTTTGAAAGGCAGTCTCGCCTGAAATTTGCTGTCAGGGAAAAGCATCAGTGTTTCACAGGCTGATATTTTGAGCTAAACTTGACAGTATCACTATGGCTGATTTTTCTCAGCTTTCCCTCTGCAGACACACACACACAGACACACACACACACACACAAATAAGAGTACACACAATTGTACGTGTGTGTTTAAAGTTCGTCCAGCGCCTAAACATGTAAATGAAGTCACAAACGGAGAAGTTCAAGTCCTTGCTTTTCTTGCTTTCATGTCGCTCTCATCTTCAGATGAGTGCTGATTATCCAGGCTGCTAAACTGCAGTGAGGATAAAAGAAAAAAACAAAAACGCTCAGCCCTATGTCATCTTTCAGTCTCTCTTGTGATATGAAGTGAACCATCAGCTCTATTGGGAGAACAGTTGCACTTTAGAGAGCTGCGGTTGCTAACCCTTAGAGTACTGACTGTGCACCTTTTCCAGTCTGTCAGGCCTCTGGGATTTGAAGGTGACATGTTTGTTTTAGAGTGTGAGTGTATGTGTGAGACAAAGGGGAAAGGAAGAGGAAGACAGTCTTGTTCTAAGTGTAAATTGCTGACTGCCTGCACATAGATTTCTAGGAATCTTGTTTTTGCTCAGCTCAAGCTCCAAAACAGCAGAACTAAAAGCAACAAAAGATAAAAGTGTAACATTTCCAAGCCAAAAATAAAATGGACCGAAAACAAAAACGGTACTGACAGACTGGCATCGTGCATGCCTATGTGTCACTTTGGGTTTGGACCAGGCTCTCTCTGCTCTGTCTCCATTCCCATTAGAAAAGTGTACTGATCTGTGGCACCCCAAAGGATTTGAATGGCACAGGCTCAGGGTAATGGGAACACGGGAATACAGATTGGCAGGATGCTTTTTTTACCACCAGTTCCATCATGAGTAACAGCAGCACTATATTTATATATATACATATTATATTACCTTGTACTTCCTTTATATCACGTCTATATTTGTATGTTCTCATATAGATGTTGTTTAGAAAGCACAGAGCCACAGAGTCCCCCAGGTATCTTATAGAAAATAGATCTTTTTCAAGACATTTTGACTTAGCAGGGAATTAGTTGTAATATTGGTGATACAGCCTCCGATATTGTTACTAATTACACAAGTACTTTTTCACAAATGCCTCTGTGTTCGCTGTAAATGGCGGGAAACAGGCTGGCTCTGTCGAAAGGTACCAAAATCGGCCTTCAAGCACCTCCTAAAGCTTGCTAATTAAAGAGTTAATTTTGTTTTAATGTGCACAAAAACGGAAGTGTAAAAGAAAAATTGTGGTTTTATGGATTATGGAAGCCCATTTCTGCCAGTAAAAGAAATAAATAAAATGAAAGCTTAGCTTTGATAATAAGAAGTATTCACATGATGACATTTAAACTCATAATTTCATCTTTTTATCTCATTATTATGACTTACCATGTGTATATTTCTTTTGTTATCAATCCTAACTTTTCATCTTTCCTTTGTTGACTCGTTTTAAAAATGTATGAATCCGATGTGATTTGAGGTGACTCGTGAGCAGGCCCTTCATATAAAACCACACTCCGGCGTTGGCTCAAGCGTCAGAGGTCTCAAGAGGTTTCGACCTCAGACAGCAAACACCTTGTTGAGAATCAGGTTGTGCTTCTAATTTATTAATTTCTCAGGCGTAATCTGCCTCCTGATCTAACAGCACAGGTGATGGTGGAGTGGGTGAATGCCAGCAGTCTGCTACGGCGCTATATATAGCTCCAGCTTATGACCAATTTTGAGGGATGCAGGCACAATTTTCCACTCAGAAATGCATCATATAATGTTTGATAAAAATGTTCTTACGTCCATTTGACCATCACTTAAATAGTAGCTTTAATTGTACATAATATGACAATATTCACATATTAAAAATTGATTGGTGTCAGATTAATCATTTTAATAGTGTTTGCAGACACTGCACATAATGGACTGTTTGTGCTTAATAATACAGTGTTTAAAATGCAGTACATGTACTACTTGTACAGTTCTTTTTAGGATTGTTAATGCACAGAATATTTGTCCAAACACTCCTCCTGGCAGTTACTTTATCTGCAAACTCTGTGCTGCATTATCAGACTTAAAACCATCCTCAGTCCTCACAGTGCTTTTTATTCAGTAGTTACTAAGACATGCTGTCTTCCAAGCAGTGCACAAACTTAAAAAGGGAGTCAAAACAAAGGTTTGCTAACTGTCTCCCTGAGAATTATCATCTGGGTTACACTGGGACCACTACAGACTTATGAAACAACTTTATATTAGAAAGCATCAAAGTACAGGGTGCTATTACAAAGGTGTATTTTATATTTATGCTTTTCTTTCTGTCCATTCTTCAGGAGGCCAGACACAGTCAAACAGAAGAATGCCTTCCCCCCAAACTTCATCCACTCACTGGACTCCACACACATGATGCTGACCTCTCTCCACTGCTATAGGTATGATACTGTAAGATCTTCAGTCTGTAATATGCTTCTGACATTGACTCTTCATGTATACATGACCTCAAATGACTTTCTGAATGTCATATTGCAATTTTCACCTCCGAAAAGGCGTTGTATCATATGACTTGTAATATAAGCTAATTTCACAGAACGATCCTCTTGACAGTTTTTATAATTCATGACAGACTCGCACAGGCTTTGAATGAAGGTCTGCTATAGCTTTAGAAATTCTTGTCACTGTAATGCACTTTTTTAATAACTAAGTCAGCTCTTTCTAATTTCAATCCCTGCACATGGACTCACTGTCTTGTTTCCTCTCCTCTCCTCTCCTCTCCTCTCCTCTCCTCTCAGTGCTGGCCTGACTTTCGTCTCAGTTCACGACTGTTTCTGGACCCACGCCCTCACTGTGGACACCATGAACAAGGTATCAAATCACAGTAGTACTTTTAATTCTACCTGTTTAGACTCGTTGACCACTCCTTGTCCTTAGTGTCCTTTCAGAAATGTCCTCAGCCCTCTGATCGTGTAACATCAGGGTTTAGGATTCTCCTTTTTTGCTGATTAATTAAAGCCTAAGGTGACACATGTGATTCAGTAATTCTGCCTCTCTCTTGCCTTTACGTGTAAGCTTGTTTTAGCTCATTTTTGCTGAGTGGAACAGAAATATTATTGTGTGATTTGAAACCACTGAGAACTCAGGTTTTTTTTATTTGTACCTTTACAGCAGGTGCTGGTGATAAAAATCATTTCTGGAGCATCACAACTGCTCGTGTAAAAGTAGAGGCATCAGCTTTGTGAAGTCAGCAAATCAAGTCAGATATTTTCACTGTTTCATCTATCTACAGGCTGCTGGCTGCAGGTAGCAGCATTAGACAGAGCCTGTTGTGCTGAATAAATGACTGTCTGCCCCCGCCTGCTTAAACTAGCTTGTTAACAGGTGCAGACTGAGACACTGCACAGAATAAAATGGATCGAATTACCATAAAATCCCAATTTTCTGTAGACGTAGCTTCAGAGGACCAGTCCCAGTTTTATGTCCTTACCCAATTTCCAAAGAGTTGCAGCCAATGAAGCAGTTCCCCTTCAGTACATTTACTCTCCTGATGTGTGAGTGTACGCCTTCCTCATTACACAGGTAATTGAACACAGCGGCAGAGGAGGGGGTTTTAAATATCTTAGTCAATACCTAAGCGCATGAAGAAGGTCTTTATTTGAATGGCAACTGATCCTCCCTCCATTTTTCATCCAATCGTTTTCTGAACTGCCAGGCTGCCAGTATAGACGGGTTTCTGATTGATGTCACTGTGAGAAGCACGCACACGTGGGGGTAGAAAACAAACCAGAATGACTAAGACAGTATGACATGATCAATATGTGTGAGTTATTTTTGTCCTATAAACTGCACAAACCTAGAGAGTAATGTGCAGAAAATGTTTAATATTCATAGCAGGAACCCTCACTGTTAGCTCTACTGGTCATATCACTGTAATTATCTTGTAAATAATAAGGTTTTGCACAGGAACTGTGTTTTTATGCCCGGCTGAGGTGGGAAAGTTGGTGTCTACATAAAAGCAAAGTGCCAGAAGGGCAATGGCACACCGAATAAATTATCCACTGAAGCAATCCGCTCAAAAAACAGATAAAGCAGATAAATGTGATTTGCATGAACAGCAATAAGGACATTGTAACATTCCTCAAATGATGTACACAACATAAACGTCATATCACTGTTATGTTTTCTGCTTTATTATTGTTTGAGGTTTGACGAGGCACTATTCTAATCTTAACATTTCATTACACTCCATGTTTATTTCTGTGCCTACATCATGAAATCTGCATAACTGCAGTGGACACATTCATTTGCATTTTCTTTTTACCTCTTTTTCTAAAAAAGTTGGTTAAAATTTGCACTGAATTTTCGGTTTTCCCTCATACACACTATAACATACCATTACATGTCTGTTATATATCTAGTGTAAGGCATTTATTTGATGGTAAACTGTAGATAAGTTCATACATAATAACATTTTTTATTTAGTGTTACTCTTTGCTCTTGATCCTTTGCTGCCTGCTGATGCTCTGACACCCAGAGATCGTTTCTTACTTCCTATAGAGCTGTTGTTGTATGGTGTGTCTCAGCATCGTCACTGCAGTTAGCTGCTGTTTCTCACTGGCTTCATGTGTCATGTTAGCTAGCCAAAGACTCCAAATGTTTTTTGTTTTTGCAATTGTACTGTTTTTTTTTTCTAGTTTCTGTGTTTCTACTTGAAATACAGTATAAGCTGTTATTACATCATGGCAACATGTTTTCTAACCCCTGCTGAACTGAGCACACATCCTGGGGAAACCCATCTGTACCATAGGGATGATTCTGATAACCTGCACAGAAATTAATAACACAATTTCTCCCAGGTGATACTGCCGTGTGTCAACAACAACGTAAATCCAATCCACACTATACTCTCCACTTTCTGTTTTGACAGATGTCATAGTATAATTCAAGCAGGAATAGAGAAAACATGCAGCTGAAGCAAGATTCCTGATAACTTTGCCTGATTTGTTCTCTGGCTTCCTTTGCTGTCCTCTCTTCAGTCTTTTCCTTTTAGTCTTTTACCAGATCAACAGGCACGAAAGTCTGGGCACCTCTGCTCAAGAGTTTGGACCAGATTAACTCCAAGTACACTCTCTCTCTGCTTCTTCCCTTTCCTGTCAGGTCTGTCGGGAACAGTTTGTCGCCCTGCACAACCAGCCAATCCTTCAAGAGCTGTCCAACTTCCTGCTGTACAAATACTGCGCTGGGCTGCAGTGAGTTTACACACCTGCATGCAGGAACACATTTGATCGTTCACGCTCACATACACACACGTGAAGTGTCAGGAGCAACACTAAGCATCTCATCTCACAGCATCTCAAATTCATGTATAAATAATAATTGATACAACATTTGCATTTTAGCAAATTTGGTACAAGGTCATCTTTCCAGACTGTTTTATTACTGTGTGTAATCTGTGCCTCTTTTATTATGTTTGAATTATTCTTACCCAGCAACCATCACTGCCATCAGTCTCTGGCTCTGTGTTTATTCAAGGCTGTATTTTATCTTTAAGTGCTTCTATGGTTCATCAGCGTTTTCCCTCAACTTGTTTATGACATTAGATACAAACCTCTCATAGCTCTCTTCCTGTATCCGTCTTACTGGCCTCAGGCTGGGTTGCGCTCATCATCTCACTGTGTTTTTCGCTCTTTTGAGATAATTGGACACCTTCTCTACAGGCTTTACTTCGCAAAATACCCCTGTCCTCTTTGTCTTTCTCGCTCCCTTTCACACAGACACGTTACTGCTCCTCACAAAATACAATATTAATTCTCCTTGGCACGGAAAAACAGACGTGTGAGAACAGAAAGTCTTTATAGATTCTTTCAGTTGGCCGCAATGTGTGTAAAGTCAAAACATAGATATTGTTTCTGATAGTTTATTTCTAATTTGAAGAGTTTACATATCTTCACATATATTATATCATACATAAACATGTTTTTATATGTTTTTCAGCTGTTTACAGTACTACCAGTCTGTTCTAAATGGTACAACAGTGAGTGGTAAAAGATTAAAATACTTTTTGAGTGTACCAGTCAGATCTCGCACATTAACAGGTGTGTTATGCCACCTCTACCACATCACATTAAAACTAGTAATATGTGCCAGTCTTAAAGCGGTTACTCGCTGAACTGGCTGTTCGGACTGAAAAACAACTCGCGTGTAAGCTCACGCTGTCGAGCTAGACCTGAAGAGTTTCGTCGTACCATCATTTGAGAACCGATGAAGACTTTAATGTGGACTGAAACAACTTAGAAAGTCGTCTTTGAGTCAGTACTCACAAACATGATCTTCTCAAAGTTACTAAAGCTTAACTTTTTTTTTCTCCTTTGTTTTCAGGACTGAGGCCATTAGCAAGAAATACCAGGAGTACAGGAGGTTAATGCTGCTGATCGCCAAAGTGCCCAAGACAGGTCAGTTTGTATGCAGCTGTCTGCTCCCCTGGTCTTGCCAAAGGTTCGACTGTTGTTTGAGGGAGAACACACAGGGAGCTGTTGTTTTTTTTCTTTCTTTGTTCTAATTGGATTGAAGAGGACCTTTTATGTAAGCTCTGTTTGCGGTACGATATTAAATTGCGTTCCTGCACAATCCCGTATCTTCTGTTTTGTTGTATAATTGCGGTCGCCTATTGTTTGTATAGTTATCCCATTGTCTGTAGTCGGTTGTCCAGCTGTCTGCGTTGCTCAGACATGATTGATTCAAACAGGAAAAGCCACTGAGTTTGGCTAAAATTCAATTTACAGCTTATGTCATGAGTGCTGGATTCATGCCTGCCTGCGTGTCCACCAGCAGGTCCAGATTCTGTTTTGCTTTGACGCCACTGCGAGCATCTGCCCATTGTTGTCCAGAGCGGAGCTACAGAGGCACTTTGTCAGTCAGGTGGATGGAGGCTTTGCTATTATGTAACCCCCCTCGCTTCATCTCCATCTGTACACTTACTGTCTGCTTGGCACCGACAGCTGGGTTGTATAAATTGATTACTGTTAATTGTGTTCCTCCTCTGCATAATCAGCTTATGTGGCTGAGACCAGTCAGGTGTGTGTGTGTGTGTGTTTGTGTCTGTCCCTGAATGCCCACTGTGTTCAATATGAGCCATTATAATCTTCACTATGAAGGATCCTGAACTTATTAATAAGGTGAGTCTGGTTTCACTCTGCATAATCTGGCAGCAGATCAGAAAATCAGGTGCATCTATGACCACAAAGGCCGGAAAGTTCACTGAATAACTCCGAGCCATGACTGTGCAAAGACGCTAATGCTTCTCCAGCTGGAGTCTGACTGTTGATGATACAGTAGCTGTCTGTTAGGATAGTAAATGCTTTAATTTATTCAGTGTGCTCATGTCTTTTCTATTTTAAACACTGACGTTTGTACTTGGGTGTCATTTAACGCCACAGAGGCTGCAAGTAAGACCCAAGGCGAGCAGTTGTCAAGAAACACGTCCTTTCTCTTTAGAGTGGAATCCACAGTAACTTAAGAAAAACACAAGATAAAAAGTAAAATTCTGAAATAAACTGTGTAGAGTAGAGTGAAGTTTGTCGCTCCTTGCTGCGAGGATTAGCATATTAATGAGCAGAAACTTATTATGAGTTTATCGATACCACCCGTGTGTTAATGTTGTCACAAGCAGCTAAACATTTATGTACTTGGTTTGTATTTCAGCTTTAAGCGTTCACGTCTACCTATCATACTCTATCTACGTCAGGTTTTTGCATTCTTAAGCTTTTTATGGTCTTTCCTCAATAATTCACACGGCAGCTCCTGCTGGTGCACGCAGCTGTCAGAGAGACAAAGAGCGCACAAGGCAAAGCACAGAGTACAGGACAAGGACAAGGCCTCAGCCTCAGCTAAAATTACTATTCATGCTGCGCTTTAAAGTTCATCGAAAATTTACCGGCGCCCAGTAAAACTAAGAAGTTATATCTAATTTAAAAATTAAAGTTCAACCCATTTATGAAATAACTTCTACTCTTCATCTCATGAACTCTTTTCACTGGAGTCAGGACACCTCAAAACTAGCTACATCCCACCTACATCTTTAAATGCTTGGCAGTTTCCTTAATTGATCATTAATCAGCAAAAATGATCACTGTGCAAATTGTCCAAGTCTCTAAAAATTAAAATCTTACAAAATACAAAGTGACAGACATTTTTAAGATAATTACATTTACATGTCAGTGCTCCAGTCAGTCAAAATCCACAACTGACATTTGGTCCAGACATTCATGGTTCCCAAAGGATGAATTTGATGGCTTTCACTTAAAATGTTTTGATAAATAATAAATATTTAGACAGTCGCGTCCCTCTTAGGATTTATTGTAATGACTTTGGTGATCCTCCGACTGCTCTATCATCCAGTCAAAATTTAAATTTGTGCAATAATTTGGTTTATTTTACCCATATCTGTGAACATTATACCTGCTCAACATCAGCACCACTGTTGACTGAAGTAGAGCCTCACAGAGCCGCTAGTATGTTTTGTTTTGTTTTTAACTGATCAACAACAGTTATTTCATTGATTTTATTAATTGAACATGTGACATCACATCCTGCCTTAACACAGGTCTAGCTTCACATTGTGAGTATTAAGTTAAAGAAAAGGCAATGAAAGCTTGTTCCACTGAAATAATTTTTAGATGGATATCCCAATAATTTTTATTGTGTTTCTTGTTAATGCTATGCTGACTGGTTTGTGCCAAATTCATCCTGTACGTGGTTGTTTTTAAGTTTTCTTTATAATTAAAACTTCAGTAAATGTAATTTGTGTAACTGCCATCCACAGATGTTAACCTGCTCTGACACTTCGCCTCTTGTCTCTCCAGGTGATTTTGATCTCGAACAGGTGAAAGAATCCACTTATTTCTTCAGCTGAGAGGTCCGTGAGGGCGAGCCAGCGGAGGGAGATGAATGGATTTGACACAATTCAGCAGGGAGGTTGCAAACCCCAGGGTCTCGACTGTCTCCCACAGACATCAGGACATTGATCCGGCCGCACCCTGCCTTCTTCCTGATTCACGGTGCTGGCTGGAGATGCTGGAGTTACTGGAGACGCCTGATTAACTGACTAGTGGGCTGATGGAAGGAGAGGGTTGGACACTCATCCAGGCGAAAGCTGAGGGAATCAGCACCGAATAGGAATGTTAGGACTTCAATCAGTGAAAAGTACGTCTTATAGTGGATATATTCAGGTGTATATATTTGTGTGTGAGTGCGTGCCGAACTGACTGAATCCTTCATCACTCAGCAACACTTCCACTACTCGATAAGATCAAGCAGAAAGGTTTCAACTGCAAAGCTGTAATTGCCGGTGACTGGTGTGCGAGCATTTTCAAGCTGTGGAGACCTCGCCCCCCCCTCCGGCGTGCTGACCTGCCTCTGCGACTATCTCACCTTATCGTCGATCCCATCACTTACTGGATGGCAGGGTGCTCTCTGACACAATGTTCAAACATTTTAAACCTTTTCTGGAGAAGTTTGAGGAGACTTTTGATGAAGAAATCATGTACTGTACTGAAATGGGGGGGATACAAAACTCTGAGAAAGAGAAATGTGAAGGGAAAAGCTAAGGGGCTTTTGGACATCATTGTGTGTCTGTTTACTCTTGATTCTTACCTTCTTGGAGTGACTAAGCACTTGACAATTGCTCTAAAATAAATGTTTTTTTAAAAATGTGTCCTTAGTCATTCAGTGGTTCAAAGAAATAGCTGGTATTCTGAGTATGCTTAACTAGGATGAATGGGAGAGCCTGCTATTTAGTTATATCTGCATATTTCGTTTCTATTGTGTATCATGAGATGAAGGCCTCCTTTTTAGATGCAGCACAAAGGGTTTGAAGGCTTCAGCTAATCAACTCCGATCTTATTTTTCTGGGCCAGTGTCGCATTTAGAAGTAAAAATAGCAGAAGCGCTATCTGATCATTGCTGGAAACGTTACAGCAGTTTCAGACAAAAGGTGCGGTTGATGTTCAAAGGGAAAATGTAGGCTCAGACAAACAAAGCTGGCTGAGTGACTGTAATGAAATGGAAATAATCTTTGAGGGGGCACACATAGTGTTGCTGATTGGACTGTTTTCAGATTATTTGCATGGCAGCACGCACATTTCTCACATTTTCTGATGTGTGTAACCAGATCAGATATTTTACCTTTTGAGTAAAAATGAGCTTTCACCTAATGACTTGATTTCACAGTGATGTCTTCCTTTCATGCTCTCCCTGCACACTGTATATTAATGAAAAGGGTCTGTGTGTTTCTCAACAGATTAGTATTGATAATATAACAATTTGATTTTCCTTTTTGTGCTTACAGCCATTTTAACCTTTAACAGCAGCAGTTGATGACAGTAATATGTTTTCTAGTTATGTCTGTTAATAGAATAGATAGAATACGTCTTGCTTAGATTAGAAGTTGTCTGTCATATTTGTACACTAAATTTTGTCCTCTCCCTTTTGTCTCTTTGAGGCTTGTTGTCAAGGACAGAGCCCTCTCCTGTAAAGTGCTCTCAGGATCTCACATACTTAACACATATTACATTTCACAACTTATCTCCTACACGCGGCTGTACTGCACTAGTATATGACCTGAGCTCAACAGCAAGGAGTGGTCATGAGTGGGTGGATGGATTGGTGGATTGGTGGATGCTGACGGTATAAGTGGCTCAATCAATAGCTGTGACTCATGCCGCAGAGACTGTGGGACGTCGATGAATTAGTCTTAGAATGCTACAACACTTAAAAAGGTAGAACACGTAGCAGGGTCAGTACGGAGGGAGCAGGTCAGGAACCTTCACACGTCAAGGTTTGTTGTCGTTGGGATGACGTTTGTATTTTGAGGCGTAACCTACTGTCCACTGGCTGAAATACAGTAAACCGGATATTGAAGATGTCCTTACAGCAAATTGCAGTTCCTTTGATGGGCTTGTCTCAGTTTCTCTTGGATATCTGCTGTCGAACACCGCTTGTAGCAGGAAATAGTCAGATAGCTTCCATTACAGCTCCTCTCCAGAGATTAACATTGTGTTGATTTATTAGGAAAACATATTGTACAAAGGTGATGCCGTTCTCTTGAGAGAAGAAAATATAATTATTGACTTCCTTCGTAAAATGTTTCTTTTGTGCTCACTTATTCAGTTTTTATGCCCGACCGAAGACAGAAGTGTGAAATGCCTGCTGTATAATAATACATGTTAGACTCTAAGAGGTGTTTTTAATTAATGAAGCCCGAGGCATGCAGTTGAAAGCTCTGGTAAAAAGCTTGTAGTCATGGAGCACCTGAAGAAGACTGTGAGATGCAGTTGAAAGCTCTTGGAAAAGCTAGTGAGTTGACTTTAAGTTGAGTTGTTTTATTAAGTTACCACAGTACTCCCAGTGTCAGGTCATTGCGTGTGTGCAGTTGTTCAATTTAGTGATGTGTTGTTCATGAACAAGTCGGCTCTAAGAGCCGATGCTTTGTAGCGAATGAGAAGCGCAGACTCCCGTCGAGGAGAGTCGAGTCTTAAGTCTTAAGTCAGCTGAGAATTCCTGCAGGCAGAAGTGAAGAAGTGAGCAGAAACCGTAAAAGAAGCAGCATCCAGCAACATACTGAACACTGCAAAGCTGAGTGCAGAACTTGTAAAATTGCACAGACATCTAAGAACTGCCCACCCCTAACTGTGGATTTTATTATTTATTTATTTTTGTAATGTTGTAATTATAAAATGCATAAAAATAAGACTATGAAAACTCCAAATGGCATTCATAATTGCTAAATTAGGCTAAGATAGAAGGCTCCAAGTGATACTAAATGAAGAGCCATTTGGGAGCCGGAAGAGCCGGACAAGTTTCGGCATTACTTGTGAATGTGAGCATCCCTCTATCTGTGCTAGCCTTGTGCTATAGCAGGGACCTGTTGGTGTGGGGTGTGCCTCCCTGTCTCACACCCAAATCACGGTGGGATAGGCTGCAGCTCAGCGTGACCAGAAATAGACATAAGCTGTTAAAAACAATGGACAACCGTGATTGCATTAGTTGATGGAAAATTTTTCTTTCAGAATCCAAGAAGTGATGAATCATCCTCATGACTGACTGACACCTGGTCTGTTTCACATTTAAATGACATTTGAATTAAATGTTTGCTGATATGATATGTGTATAGACACCTGCAGAAAAAAATCTAAAGCACAGACAGTAGTTTGAGGCTTTTAGCAAGCTCTTTATTCCAGCCACGGGATCATCAGAGAGGGGACACTATGGAAGTGTTGGCTGCTATCTGTCAGGCATGCCAGAGCTGGAAGTCACTCTCTGATAGCCGAACCACTCACACTCACCGAGAGCACTTTGATTTTCCTTGTCAGGCTCCTGGGCTCTCCCGGCCTATCTCCTTCCCTGTGGCGTCATGAGCGGGCAGCACTCAGCAGCACTAGCGGGGGAGCAGAGTGTGTAGACAGGCCTGGAGGGAGCAAGTGGAGCCAGAGCTCTCCAACAGCAGGAGGCAGCACAGTGGAGAGGGAGACAGGTGGTACAGTGTTGGCAGGTGTGAGATGCCTTTGTCTGACCTTTCTTCTGACTGACAGGATGTGATGGGTTGATTAACAATGATCAAACACCTACAGTAGACACATCTGGTGCCTGAGGCGGTGTTGCTTCGGTGAAGTGGATGTTCTGAAAGAAAGATGTCTTCTTTTAGGCGTTTGAATTGAATTGTAATTTTACATTACGTTTGTTTGAGTGATTTCAGAATCACACATCAGCATTTCAAAGACATGTCCCTGACCATATCACAAATCAAAATAGTTTTTGATTTGCATTCTTTTATCAGTGCTTGTCATTGTCATCTGTCATTAGTGACGAGATATTTTGTGATTCTTAAATGTTTCCTGACAGCGTTACCACAGGTACAAAGCTCGTTTTCTGACCCTCTGTGTAATGACTTCAGTCAAATGCTTGACAACAACGGCTTAGCACTGTTGTTACTTCCAACTTTGGTGCATACATCTATGCAAAGGATAATTTTCATGCTTTTCAGCAGGGGGGGATGATTAAATGCAGAGGTGCATGGGACAGGCACCAATGTCACAACATATTATAAGTTAAGTGACCGCTTCACATATGTAACCTTTGAGGTGGAGGGAAGTGTAATAGATCTTAATGTAGCTTCAGGAAATGATAAGTGAAATCAGGAAGCACATTTTATAATGAAAGCTTTCCACACAAGAAATAATCCAATCTTTTTACTGAGTTTGAAGGTTTTATCTCTTGATAACCAGGCAGATAATCAGAAGCTGTTAAATCAGTAGGAAGGTAAACAATCAATAACAAATATTCAGATGCCATTGTACCTTTGACACACGAACAATTACATCATGACTAACAGAAAGCAGAGGCATTCACCATCACATGCCTTTATTGCATTAAGAAGTTCTGTTTATATTGAGGATATGCAAAACCACTAAACCTGTTTGTGCTTTTCCAATACACTAACTGAAATGACTGACCTAAATATAAAGCAGTGAATTCATACTGTATTCAAATACAATTTATTCTTTTTCATTTTTACATGTATCGCAGTGGGATATAACTGACTGATGTTTGCATTGTACGGAGCTTGCATTTATTTTTATTTTTTTTATTTTTACAGCCACACACAACGAATATAATATGTATGTGGAGACTACAATATTTACTAGGCACTAGGTATGCACAGTACATGTTATGGGATGTGACAACTGTAGACTGGCTCAATAAAAGAAAATCAGGTCCCTGTCAAGGAAACACTTGCACCTGCACTATAAGTATCTGATTTCACAGACAGTGACTGCCTGAGATCGACTGTTTGCTTCAAGAGAATTCAGGATTACTGGTGAAGATGTCAGTGTACATTATCATGCCTGTGTGTGTCTGTAATGCCAAAGTATGGATTGATTTTAGTATTGGTGTTAGCTTTGTAATCAGTAACTGTATTATTGAATGCAATTACACACTCACAGGTCTGGGATCTGAGAGAGAAAGCAATGAAGAGTTAAAGGTAAACTGGTATTTTTCAAGTGACTAATGAAGACAACATTTTTTGAAATTGCTCAAATATTCGACAGCAGTGAAATGGGCTGCAGTGTGTTATACTACGGGCTACTGTTAACGTATGTCTACTAAAAGTGCTAAAAGGGCTTCGGGTTTTGGGTAGGGTCCTTTCCGTGATCTTGTCAGACACTTACAACAACAATCAGAGCCTGTCAGTGGCAAAAGCAAGCGAACATACTGTACATTGGCAGCAATTGCCCTGAAGTATTTCACTCTCCACTCTTATGCCCATTTGTTTTCTCACTCAATAATGGACCAATTTCAAAATGTTTTCCCCATTAGTCACTTAGACACAAAAACGTTGCAAGTTCAGGTCCAAGTTGAAAAATACCAACGCTTCTCCTTTAAGCCAACAAAAACCACTAATGTAAAGAAAATAACAAATAAATGATTGGTGTTTGATATTGAATCATAGTGTATCCTGTAAAATACAGAACTAACTAATATAAAAAGTGCATTATATATTTGTCAGTGTCGGCGTGGTCGTTACTGGCCAGTAGGAGAGAAATAATCCAAACTCATTTGCATGAATATACTTTGTGTGTGTGACACAAAATCACATCATCGCTCAATCTACATGAACAGCCCTTGTAGGTAAACATTTTTTTAACACTCTGAATCTCCGTGCTTTACTGTCATTGATGATCCCAGAAACACATTTGAATAAAAATTGGAATGGGCAATAGTTTGAACTCTGGAGAAGCTGTGGCATTGAAGACAGAAAAAAGGACCAGATCTGTTGATGTTGTCTGCTTGGTGTGCAAAGCCTTTCAGCTGTACTGATAAAAACTGATCAGCTGACTCGTCGTAGCATTTACATAACACTAAATATGTTTGTAAAGTTGCAAAAAGAGAGAAAAGTAACTGTAAAAAGCATTTACAGAGTTTTAGGCAACATGCTGATTAGATGACAGCAGTAATAGCATAAAAGAGATAAGATATGAAGGACCAGGCTTTGCAAATGGACTGGGGTGTGAGATTAGAAAAATAAATAATCAAATAAAACAAACACAATAGAAACCATGCAGACCGCACAGCAACTGGCACAGGATTATATACAAACTGTGGGTGGTACTGTGAGCGACTGTAGAAAAAGAAGTGATACATCTTTTGTTAATGCAAACAGTTTTGCTCTGCTTTAATTATATGCTCAAGTAATATCAGTTCATCTCGGATGATAATATGCAAAGATTTAAAAGATATTCCATTTTCACATATTTCAGTATGTCTACAGTTACAGTAAACTAGGCTAAATAAATAAATAGTCTGGTTTACATGATGAACACTATGTTTACACATAGAAATTACAACCATTGTCAATCAAGTTATTGTCACAAAAGAGTGTGTTTTATATCTGAATATCTTCTAAGTTCTTCCAAAAAAACAGAAATCCTCCGTAAAGTTTGGGAAATAGATCCAAAAAGGTGAAATATTGCGTTTCCATTTACACCTCAATGGTACAACAGAACATCATCTGCATAAACTGACACTTTTTTTTTTAACAGTTATTGCTTTGCGTGCTATTCATCACTTTCCTACAATATGACTGAATGAGTTTCGTGTAATATTGTCTGATTTGTGTTTAGTCAGTGCGAATGATTCAATCTGTGACGTGCCATTCATAACTTAACATTTGCATACAAAAGAATTCTAGCCTGAAACTCTTGAAACTTTGATTTCAATCTGTTCATTACTCATATTTTATTAAAATTGTAGGGTTGAGTTACCAATATCTGCTTGTGATTTAGGTTTAGCTGCTGAGCCTTTTGCAATCCATCTGATGTCCTTACTTTCTGCTTAATTGTCTTCCTCTACTGTGTGCTTCCCAGTAAAATACAAAATGTCTATAATAAAGATGGTGCCTCCAGGACACAATGTGAAGTCCAGTAAAACACTAGTCTCATAACAAGCGTCTATAGTAATTATTTTTGAGCATCCAAATAGGTTCCACAGGGCATAATTTAGGGCATAAAACAAAAACAACAGACCTCCAAAACACTGTATAAAAATACTTACAAACCTTCAACTTTGTCCCATTCAGAACTCTCAAGGTGGACAACAATGCAGGAACTGAAAACACCAAACAAAATGAAAATGCAAAAATGATCATAGTGGAGGAACTCATCGTTGGCACTGTACTGTATGATGAAATCCAGTCGAAGGAGAATAATAACAGTCCCAAACAGATCAGAGGGATTCCAATTTCCACTCTCATTACCCAGTAATGGTTCAGGCATTAGTGAGATGAGGTGAAGAGAATGTCAGGTCTGGGAGAAAAGGTTCCCTTCCTAATGCTTTTGGACACAAATCAGTGGCATCCGATGAACTCTTATTGAGGCATTAATGACAGAGGCACACTGCAAATCCTGCACAGTATCTGCACTGTCCTTGGCTGTGGATCAAAACAGTAGTGTTTACAGTAGGATTGAGCTTTGCAGGAGTTTCATAATATGTATGAATAGACTTTGGCATAGTGTCACATTGCCCAAACTGCTGCTACAAGAAATGCGAGATTCAGGGTTAGAAAATGATGGATTTATATTTTGATTATGTGAATAGATTTACAATTTCAGTCATATAAAATTCTTTGTTATTAACTGGCAGTGAATTATAATTTATAAGATACAATAGAATACTTTAACAAAGTGTGGGATATTACTACTCACATGACAACAGTCCAAAAAACCTGTTACTTCAGACATCAAATCTGCTGTTGAGAGGATTCTTTTAAACAGGTACATTTTTATTAGATCTTGTTCATTAATATTAAAGCTGCATTAATCAATTTTTTAACCACTCGGGGGCACACAACCAGCAAAACAAGCTGACAGACACAGTCCTGACATTTAGTCGTTAGACAAGTGCCTACTTACAAATCCAGCAGACACAAGCAACACTATAATCCAGCTGGAGTCCTCTTTCTGACCACCTCACAGATGTAAGTCTGATATTTATTCCCTTTTATCCCCTCTCTGGATTAGTCCTGTAGAGTCACAGTAGGGATTTCTAGCAACTTCACCTACTTCCAAGGTGCATGGAAACGGGAAAATCTGAAGACGTCAAAACTCTAGCAACAGTAGTAGTATATAGAACAATATTGAATTTTACAGGTAATGTTTTGACCTGTCCAGATCTAGTTTAGTCTGAACCTACTTCTAAATAAAATATCTGGCTGTTTATCTTGCAAAATGTGCAGATTGTAGTTTTTTGCTACCTGAAACAGGGTTCATTACCAATAAGACTGAACTGCAGAGAAAATTTGTGGGCATTAAAACCAATACAATCATCTCTACGTGCAACTCACTTCCATTTACTCTTAGTAATTTGATTCACTGTTAATATAAAATATATTGATTAATGCAGCTTTAAATTAAACAAACTTGCAAACATTTCCTGTAGAAATCAATGGCTTGGCTGGAACTACACAATTTCTCCCACAGCTGTATTTTCAATAAGAAGGATATTCATTGTGGTCCACATCTTTGGGGTCTATCAGAGGCAAGGAAGACTTACAAAAGAGGGCAGCTACATGGGGGGGGCAAATATGGCTTACAATATTGGATTGAACATATTCAATATTATCTCTTATTAAATATTTTTTAATCATTTTGTGCTTACAAATTTGGTCTATAAGAATTCTTAGGAAACACAAGAAAAACACACCATTTTATTGTTCAAACTTTTTATGACTTTTTATGAAACCACAGTTATTATGCCTTTGTATTATCTTTTACAGCCAGCCAACTGACAAAATGTAGTAGATACAGTAGTTAAACCCTATTGAAGTGCCAACTTCTGATATTTCAAGCAGGTCCCTGATTTTCTTTTAGTGCCATCCAACCCCAAGTTTGCATTAAATGAGGTGAATGAAAGAATGATGAAGCAAACATGCCCCTATCTTATTAACTATATTGTGAAATACAGCAAATAAAGGAGTTGGAGATGGGAAGATGCTACTTTACCACTTCTGTGCAACTACTATGGTCTGTGAGTAGAAACATCTCAATGCTGCAGATTTAAAAGTCACCATACAGACTTTATTATGTTAGAATAGCCTCCTCTCAGATTCTCCCTGCTGCCACTCACTCAACATTCATACATTCGGATAGTCAAACTAGAGTGGGTAGAGAAGAGAGGAAGGATCGTAAATCCCCTCCCCGTGTCCCTGCAGTCAAGCCCCTCATTGAGTCACTCCTCAGAAGATTTAATTAAGATCACAAGTTTGAGGATAGCCTGGATCTGACTTTGACGTGGTCTTTCTCAGGAATGCTCGCTATAGAGTCCTTCTTGGGTAGTCCTGAGTCTCCTAGACCTGTACCCACACCCCCTACTGCCAGTCCTGGACCAGTCCCATAACTCTGCACAGAACCAGGCAGGGATGCTACAGGAAAGGCGCCCACAGACATCTGGTGGGGAAGTACCACCCTATGTGGAATAGCACTCCGGACACCAGTGTGACCTGATGGGGTCTGAGGGGGTCCAATGGAAGTAGAGGAGACTCGTGTAGACTGGGGTGGACTAGGGGCACCTGGTTGCGCTCCCTCATGAGGCAGTGAGGGCTGAGATGCTGAGAGTGCCCTGGCGTCTTGGCTCAGACTTCCCATTTGCAAGGAATGGGTACTCTTATGTGTGCTGGGCCTGTGTGCAGGGCTGGCTATGTGCTGTTGGGCTAGAGAAAGCTGGGAGCCTGAGGTGGGACCAGCTAGGGCACTGGATCCATACTGAAATGATCGTCCTCCAACTGCTAGTGGGCTCTGGACAGGAGGGCTTGACAGGATAGGAGCAAAGGCACCAGAAGCAAGGAGCTGAGACTGCAGTGGAGAGGCTGAGACAGGGCTGGATACATTTTCAATCACCTGGAATCTCCTCACCATCCTGGGGGACTGTAGGTTTCCCGCTCCCACTGAGTTTCCTTGCATGGGGGGACAAAAGTTCATGGCTACGGCCTGCTGCAGAGTGGCAATTGCTGAATTCTGGGGCTGGGTGGAGGAACATGGATGAGTAAACATCGAACCATGCAGAGGAGGTGTCATGGACATGGCCCGCGATCGTGGTGCATCAACTTGCTGAACCATCTCCCGATCATATTTAACTATCTCCTGGATCATCTCATTTTCGCGGTTGTTGAAAACACCCGAGTTCAGATCATGCTGAACTTTGTGCATCAGGATTGAGTTCTTCTTGCCTGCAAGAGACAGAAAGTAGCATTGTTGCTGAAGCAGATACTACTGATTGCAAGAAAAGAATAACAGCCGTAGTACATCTCTACCTTCTCTTATTCTCAGTTTAAACAGACACAGAAATAACCGCTTCATTGTTTACCTCAACACTTTTATTCTATTCCTGGCCATGGTGGATATAGTACCCTATATATGGAACTATCTGACATTTTCTCCACACAGAAAATCCATCACTGACAAACACACACAGATAGAGAGAGAAATAGAGAGCATCTTATCTTTTGCACTGATTCCCTGTTATGGGAATAGGCCAGTGTTTTTTGCAGAGTCACCTCAGTGCTGACAGACAGCATGTGAAAACATGTCTATGGATGTATGTAATTAGATGATACGTGTTTTTTTTTGTGTTGTTACATGCACATGGCTAGTGCCTGGCATGTATCAGAAGAAAATAATAGTTACCTAGATTTACACCATCTTTACAAGTGTGGGTCTAGCCTTCTAAAAGTCGTCAGTGTTTGCAACATCGCAGGCAACTGCTGTGCCTACCACTGAGTTAGATGGTGGCATGCCTTACAAAGGAGCAGCGAGCTCACAGCTCAGCTCTCCTTAACCTCAGGAAACTGAGAACAAAGAACCAGCTGAATGCACCGTTAGAGGAAGTAGTCACAGTGAGCGGTCCGTGAATCACAATATTCACTGTGTGTCTGTGAATGCTTGAATGTAATGGAAGATGCAGGGCCAAATCCGGCTCATGTGTGTGCTTGATGCTTGGGCAGTAGCTGTATCTTTTGAGGTAAATGTAGCGTGCACTTTTTGTAGTTGAAAGATAATCAGCATCATGGGGACTATCATTTCCTGTTGGGAAATGTGCAAATGATCAGGAACCTGACTATGCACATCACAATGAGAAATGGGCTTTGAAGTGAGGGCTCACCAAAACATAAAAAAGTTACTATGCAGTCAAATGCAATAAGGAATGTATATATTAAAGAGACATAGCTAACCCTGGACTGGAGTAAAAAATAATATCTGAATAAAACTGTGTCCTGACATCCCTTTGCAACTATTTTCACACCAGTTACATCAGCCCCACCTTAATTCAAGTCACTCTGATGACTCATGAAGGCCACGCCACTTTAACAACTCACATGTAACTTCAACATCTCTCATGTGACATGAAGCTGTGCGTCACTCAGTGATATTTTAATACTTGTGACTTCTCACCCGTAAATAAAACTTGCGAGCCACTTGGAAGACCGCACACGTGCCTGAACGCAGACTAGAAATTGAATTGTCCAATCACACCTACAGCCGGGGTGGAGTGATTTGCTGAAAGCAGGTGCACATTTGTGCACAGTGGAACAGACATACCGTAACACTGACCCATGTCTTTCATATTCCTCAAAAACATTTCCCATAGAGGGAGATAGAGATGCCACAGCAGGAAAATGTGATCTGATCTCAAATGGTCCATCACCAGGCAAAGCTGTGTCAGTGAAAGAATGTAGTATCACGAAGTTGTAAGGTTCAAACTCCCTGGCTTCCTACTGCTGTCATGTAAGTAAGACGAGTGTTAGAGGTCATTGTGTCTGAAACCTGCTGAGAGCTGAATTTACAAGTTTCTTCTCTCTGACATGATGAACAGAAAGGGTGATGGAGGAGGTAAACGGAGACATCATTCTTCTTGACAAAGCGAGAGTAGAAGCCCAACAACTCATTCTCACTGGATACGAAGCACTAACAAAGCCTCTGCATCAGTGTGAGCGTGGCAAAGGGTAGGGTGGTCAGTAGACCAGAAAAACGCTGGATAAATACAGGTCTATTTACCAACTCTTGTCATTTCGTGTTTACTGGACTTCCTGAATGACACACAAGATTGGCACTCTAAGTTCAGCCAGCTGATGGGTGGGCTGAAATGCTCCAACAGCCAGCCAATGATGGTGATGATTTTAAAGGTCAGTCAGGCCAGCTCTCTGCTGCTGAGGAAGAAGGTTGGGACTAAAATCAAGATTTCAGCTGCTTGTTGGCTGTCTTAGGGGCACCCAGATGATCCACCATCTGCCGTACCTTGGGGATGAGGGACTCACAGAAGATGGGTATGTAGGGAAGTGTGTGTGTGCCCGAGGGCAACTTCAATAGTGCATCTAGCTCTTCTGCACTTCTGCCACTGTGGGTCAGCTTATTTCTCCGATCAAGCAGGCGTTCTAGAAAGCTGGCAAGAGAGCTAGGTTGTTAGTCAGCACAACAGTGTGCTCATGAAACAAAGAGGTCAAAAATGTTCCTCTAACACTGTTAGCTGCCTGGTCAGAAGGAAAAGGGTGGGGAGGAGGCAGATCCAGACTGTGATGACTCCTGTACCCTCTGAGCATGTTGCATGGGTTTCATCTATGGACCCAAAACACACAGCTTTGCAGACAAGGCTTAGTCATGAGGTCCTAGGTGGGAGGGATATGGCAGAGGAAACCCCATCTGCTGTGCTACAGCCTGGAGAAGCTTGGCAGTAACATTTAAAGAGTTCTTCCACAAGGTTTTCCTCAAAGAAATGGCCGGGGTCATTCTTAGTTCACTTCCTCCTGACAAGGCTAGAAACTGGTAGTGCGGAAGTGTCCACATCTGCCTGGTAGCACCAGCCAAGTGGTCATTTTGAGCACTTAGGGATGTCAAACAGATTCTGCTGACAACTTGCTGATGGCACTTAAAGGTGGGCTGAAAGGGAACAGAGCAAGCACCACCTGATAGGCAAGAAGTTCTCTTGCTTCACTGGGGGTTACGAAGCCTCTTTTGAAATTGAAGCAGTTGAAACATCCGTTTCGCAGAACTCACACATCCTTCGCACCGTCGCTTTCACAACAATGCGTATTCATTACAACGTAACACCTCCATCCACACTTAAATCATTGTTTGCAGCTTCTTCTGCTGATTATACTGCAATGCAATGCATCAAAGGTATGAAGACAATGGCCATAAGAGGGATTAGCTCCTCTTTATGGAGGAATGGCCAACAGGTCAGACTGTTTTTGTGAAAATGTATCGATGGCTGCTGGAGCAAGCCTGGTTCCAAAAATGTGAGTAATTACGGTCTGTCAGGCTGAACTGATCCTAAATAAGAAGAACCTTGGATTTTAAAATGTGCATCTTATGGCAACACATCCAACAATCACTCTTTCCATGTAAAAGGAACAAAGCCTGTGTCATTATCTCAAAGTCTTTATTGACATTTTATATGCTTAACACAGCTTCTGGGAGCCCTCTGAGCATCTGTCTGACCCAGATGTTTTTTTTTCCGACAAACACTGTTGACAAAGCTAAACAAAAGGACACATTATTAGTGATCAATATTCATCATGCACATGGAGCCATTTGGGAATATTTGGTCGTAAAGCAGACATGTCAGCCTGCCTCCAATTATGTGACTGACTGAAGGCTGCTCATGTGTGGAGTCTGGCTGCTATGGCAACAGCTGGCAGGTGGTGGATGCAGGGCTTTTGTAAACATGTGAAGTGTGGTCATGTGATGGGAGTGTGGGGGGGGGGTGACATCGGTAGAAAAAAATACCATGTGTCTATTGACTTGCTAAGAAGGGGGCTCCCAAGGCTTTGCTAAGACAAAGCTGTGCATGTTGGTGTGTGTGTGTTTTTTCTGCTTTCAAAACAAAGAGGCAGAGTCACTGCTGAGCAGTCACTTTAACAAATCTATAAATTCATCGAAGGAGACTACAGACAAAAAGAGAGAGAGAGTGCAAAAGTAATATTGCTCAGCAGTTTCTGCCTTGATATTCACAAGTGTCACATATGTTGAATGACTATTTTCAGAAATGGAAGACATCCACAGGAAGTATTCGACTGCCATGAATACATTTTCAGCCTCAACTGCTTTCATCATACGCGCAAGTCCCTGTTGGGCTCATTCACACAGCACATAACAGCTGTCTGATAGTGCAGTGTTTTGACAGAGACGTCACGTTAATGAATGAATACATTTTCCTTATGCGCGATTTAATCTGGTGATTGACTCATATGAAGACACCATACCTGTGGCTGTTATCAGTGAAGCGTAATGCTAATCATCCGTGACTAAAGACCCGTTTTATATAATGGTCTTTAGATTAATCTGTTACATATTTGTTCTAAAGACACAATGCAGGGCTTAAAAAGCAATAAAAAGCAACATGAGCTTCTTGGCTGCTCAGAAATCTGATGACTGGAAACCAAACCTGCATGGTTTTATGGGTCCGATATGCATGTATATATGTATATCAGATGTCAGATGTCTGAATTTATCTGTGTATAAATCGGACATCATGCTGAATAGGCAAAGTGAAAACAAGTAATGAAAAAATAGCTTGGCATGACAGAAATCTGAGAATAATAATGTCAATAATGACTAAGCTGTAGACTTCTGTCCAAATGAACTAAACAAAACAAGAATAAAAAATAAGATCCAAACTAAATCTTCAGGTTTAAACACCATGTAATATTATAATACACTGTTAAACAATATAAAAAAGGCAAATGATGGTGTTTTTTTGTTGAACCAGGTGGCCTTCTTACCTATCCTGTCCAATCTGTCAATGGCAACCGTCTCAAAAGCCCTCCTCATCATGGGATACTCCTCCAGCACCTCATTGAAATTGTCCACAGAGAGAGAGTACAGGCGACAGTAGGTGTCTGCTCGCACACTGGCTGTCCGTCTGCCACGGGTCAGCAGACAGATTTCTGATGGGGTAAAAGAGAGACCAGACAAGAGAGAGTCAGATCACAAAATGGGCAGACTGACAGATTTTTAGGGTGTCAGATGGTGAAAAGAGACAAATGAACAGAGATACTATAAATGAGGAGAGCAGTCTGAAACGGATACCCTGCTATTACACAATTAGAAAATAGCATACACAAAAGATATGCTTCGGTTGTACTCACTTTCATTCCTTTCTTTTTTCAGTACACTGTGGCCCAAACTTTTAGTGTCTATATCTGTACATTTAAATGTTTGGATTTGTCGAGCCTTACAAAATTTGGCCCGTACAAAACTCTATGCCTCGAGCAAATGTGTGATCTGAGTGAAATTGGTTTGCATGAGGTTGTTGTGTGTAGTCAGGATGACCCACTGACAGTAAAACTGAGTATTTCCTCCAGCACTGACAGCTCTGCGAAGGAAGCACACTCTATATTTGGAGACGTGCAGCTAAGCTTCATTACGTTCAGTTGTTCCCCTTCTCTTCATCTACTATCTTCTTCTCTCTAGCTTTATTTTATGTAGGCTGGGGCTGACTGTTGTCTTGACAACCGTATGCCCTCCTTTTCCCCCGCCTGAAAGGTCGACCTCCCCTGACTCTCTGTGGGAAAAGGAGAGAAATAACGAAAACACGAGGAGACTCCATTAAGACCATGCATGGGGGGACTATACTGGAATGGACTGTAAGTGGGTCTGTTTGCACAAAGAAGACCAGGAGGACACATAAACACATGCATTTCATATGTTTCAAGTAGAATGTTCATTAAATGCTCATATTGCAGATTTTTGGGAAATATACTTATTTTCTTTATTAGTGAGAGTTAGACGAGAAGATTGATAATATTCTTGTACCTGTATAATCAGGATAAAGCTACAGCCAGCAGCCAGTTTAGCTGAGCTTAGCACAAGGTCTGGAAACAGGAGAAATGGCTAACCCGGGTCTGTCTAGAGTCTACAATGTGTTTTTTTTACACATTTTTTAATACTAATTTGTTCTTTATCTCTGCAGTGGCAGGCTAGGTGTTTCCCTTTTTCCAGCCTCATACAATATTACATTAGAGTGGTATTAATCTTCTCATCTCAACTCTCAAAAAGGCAGCATAATAACTGTATTTCCCAAAAAAGGCACAAAAGAAATAATGAAGGATCTGTGCTATCACTGCTGGACATGTTCAGTGTGTCTTCCCTTCCATGCAAACACTGTCTCTATACAACAAATGTGCACTGTACGTACAGTACATTCACAGACTATGAGTCAGGATACAGTGTTTTTGTATTCAGAGGTTATTTAAGAATGACCTTAAGTATGACCATGTTTTCTGCCTATCCGATAGAGGATTTATATATGCACAGCAGATTAATGATTAATATCCTAAGCAGATAGACGTTCTGCTGCTGAATATATGTTTGTGGCCAGCTGCTGTAATGGAACTAAAAGCTGTGGGATGTGCTGTATAGACCACTTTAGACAGAACCGTGGGATGTAGACACAGCGTTACTCTATTTATTAAAGAGCAATTTGGTGAATCTCAGTAGAGTTTTCTTTCTTGCATAAGTTTCGTCCAGTTTTGTTTGTGAAATAAAGGTTTTAAGCATTGCAGACGCTTCAGCTTTGTAAGAGTTGTGGAAAAAGTCTACAAGATGCTCCAGACGTCCTTTCATAAGTTGTCACTCGGGAGCTTCCTGCTCATACATAACACACCCATTTGCATATTGTTAGCATCATTAGCGGGAAGTGCTGGGAGAGTCTAACTAATGAATCCATCGTGGGCTGCATTAAAAAGCTGTTCAAACCACAGGGTAACTATTTGTAGCTTGAGAATGGGGCAAGTGTTATCCTCAAATACAGAGAAATCCAGGATGGGTGCAATTCACTTTAGCAGTGATTTGAATATTTGTAGCACTGTTTGGGATCATGACTGCCTTAACTTTTTTTCTTTAGTCTAGGTGGCATGATTTCCTGTTCCCGTTAATGGAAAATGTAACATCTAAAATCCCCTTTTATATTTCTGGTACACACAAAAACACATTCTCTTATTCTTGTCTTCTAAATTCTAAAAATGTGTGCCAGTTCATAGATAATCAGATAACAACATAAGCTCCTCCATCTGTACGATTAGAAATATAAATTACTTTAATTACAAGACACAAAGTGACTTTGATGCAACATATTGTGAACGCTTTGGCAGTTTAGACCCACACAGTCACAACAGCAGTTACACAAACCTATGCAGATTAATCATCAGGCAGTGAATATGTAACTGTACAAAACTCATATTCCAGTATTTTCACCCAGTCGGATTTTAGATCAAGCAAGTTATTTAATTAACAAATGTTAAGTAATGTGATGGCTGTGGCTGGACAAGTGGTGCATTGTTCTGCCAGACAGCACTTTTGAAAAAAGCCAAAGGCTAAGCTGCAGACTCAGCTGCATTTGCAGCCACAGAAAATTGTTTGCAAAGCTCTGTCTTTTTTTCTAAATGTCAAGTGCAATAATCGAGCCGATGCAGCCAAAGTTCGCTGATGAGAAAAGTGTCAAGCCAAGAATCGCGAACGACAGGAGATTTCCTGTAGTATGTGTAACATATATCCAATCTGTGATCCAAAACGTTTCTAACCGCTAATCTAAATACAGCTAGATTCTATAAATATAAATTGGAACAAAGTCACATGTTTGGCCTGATATAACTATCTACTTCCTGCTACTTAATAACTGAGGGATTTTACCACAAATACACACCGCACTGCACCACACTGATGTGTTTAAACAATGTTGCCCACTGTCAGTTCTGTGTATGAAGACAGACTTGAAATTTCCTCCATGTCAGCAGGGATGACTCTGAACAGTCTATGCTTGACATTATAAATGGCCCCCATCATCACTGTTGCGCTGTGCTAATTAGCTGTTATTAATTGTGTGTGTGTGTGTGTGTGTGTCACTCCAACAGAGCCCCAAAGGCTGCTGGCACATTATTGCCACTGAACTCTGGTCTGCTGCAAGAGGTCAGAGGGATGTTAAAAATGTAGCCTGGACCATCAACCCACATGACTTAAAGCAGAGTTTGGGGGCGTGTGTTTGTGCACACCTGTGTGGGTTTATGGGTGATGATGGCAGCAGAGGCAGCCACAGAGGAACAACAGAACGGGAAAGTGGGACAGAAGTGGCTGTGAGGCAACACTGCACAAGAAGTAAAATGTCAGGGTGCTGTTTTTTTTTTCTTTCTTTATCCGCTTGTTGCTATGATTCTTATTTAAATAGTAAACACACATCAGTGATAGTCCTCTACTGGATTCTAGTGGGACTCAAAGTGTAAATAACACATGCCCGCTAGCACTGACTACAACATAATTGAGTAGAACCAATCATTTCTGTTCTGTTTTACTTTATTCTATTATTATGTCATGTTATGAATACAACAGAATAGCATATAACAGAGCAGAATACAATTTCTAAGCTTGCTATTCAAATCTATTGTATCTGTGTTATGTTACATAATGTATAATAATTGATGTCACCCCGTAGGTTTCCAAAGCGCCATGTTGGACGCACTGCTTCTTCCGCCTCCTGGTTAATCTAAATACTGGCAAAGATATACATCATCTAAGGCCTAAGAATGACGCCTGCATGCTCGAATAAGCCACCTGTAACGGCACTTACCTGTCAATCAAGCGGCAGCGCTATTAATTATGCGCTACTTCGAGCCTTAATATCATCTGAACGATCATAAGCTGACAAACCTCCAAAGTAGGAGCCGTCCATCAGCTTCATGCCGATGCTTCCTTTGGTCAAGACACTGACCACCCCGTGCTGGATGAAGTACATCTTCTTGCCGATGGTGCCCTCTCTGACGACGTAGTCTCTGGGCTGGAAGACTTCAAATCTCAGTTTGGTCAGCATGGCCGTCACAAAGTTGGGATCAGCATTTGCAAACAGCGGCATGGAGGCCACCAGCTTACGGCAGTTGAAGTTGACGATTTCCTAAATGTCGACAGGAAACAGCGTTGGGTCATAACGTTGTCTGTGTTCCATGCGACAGTGCAGCATTGTTAAAATGTTACGCTGCATGAATTTCAACAGGCAGTTGTGGAAAATTGGGGCTGAGACTTAATTTGTTTAGGGAGTGTTTTGTTTTGGTTGTTCAGCAAGTAAAACTATTGATTTCAGTATTGATTCAGAGTTTACTTCTCTTCTTGTCTTTGAAAAGAGGTCAAACACTAAGGTAAATAACTGTTTATACTAAAATCCAGATAATAAAAAAAGCAAACACTCAGTACACGTTGAAATGTTTGTCTCGAGGGCACAGCTCATTTGAGTACTCTCCTTATTTTTCTCTTCATCTTCCGTTACCTTGAGCACACTTTGAGCTGTCCTTCAAGCAAGAGCACCTCGTTTATTGTGAACCGCAGTTCTTCCGCTGGCAGCAGAAAGAGCAGCTTTTGAGTGCGTGGGAACATAAAGTCTATGCGAAAACCAATTTAAATCCATCTGTTCCTTTCTTTAAAGTTATTTATCATTGCAAACTGGTAAAAACTTCAAGTGAGTTCATTGAAGGGCAGGTAATGAGTGAAATATAATACAGAGAAGTTTGGATAAAAGTTTTCCTTTGGGCTGAAAGATACTATATATGAGTATTATGATGAATGTATTTCAGTCCACTTACCTCAGTGTACAGTTGTGAAGTGTGTGTATTTGTGGGTGAACTAGCACATTATAGTGGATGTATGGGTGTTTCCTTACCTCACGGAGAGGCTCATTAAGCTCTTCCAGGATGCTCTCCTCATCAAACATCTTGCCCTGGTATCTATGCTCGTAGTAGTCATGGATTTTCTGTCGGAAGTCGGCCGGTAGTTTGTGGAACGACATGTACTGCTCCACTTGTTTGTACTGGAGGATGGAGAGAGAGAAGAAACAAAATCAATGAAAACAGGATAAAGGAACACTTAAGCTTAAAGTTTGTTTTTTTTTCTATCTTACTGCACTGCAAGTTGTAGCAGCTGTGGGGACACGACGCATTTCACGTTTACTTAAAATGACTTCTTCTCAGGGTGTCGTTTAGCTCAGTTGGTAGAGCAACCGCCCCATGTACAAAGGCTCAGTCCTTGCCGCTGCGACCCATGATTCGAATCCGACTTGTGGCTCTTTCCCGCATGTCATTCCCCATCTCTCTCTCCCCACATTTCTGTTACTCTTCAGCAATTTGTAACTTCTTCTCAGTCGGTCTTATCATCAGCTATAGTGTGTGTTATTGAGACATACAGCTCTGCAAACATGAACATCCCGTGACCCATTTATTCCTTGTAGCTATGAGAGGAAAGCCGTGATGAAGCTGTTAAGGAAACATGACAGCTCTGTTAAACCCATGAGGATTCATCACGCTCTACTATGTTTAGAGAAGAAAGTAACCATGAATCTCTTCTTCTCAGTGTACAAATGTGAGTGGGTTTATTTTTTATTTGTTTTTTCATGAAATAAATATATGACAACAACTCTTCCATGATCTATAAAGATCGTACAGGAAAAAAAAAAAACATAAGTAAATAATTAAATGGAAGCAGTGGGGATTTGTGCACTCGAGTTACTATTCTGAGAAAGGGAGATGTTTGTTATTTATGTTGGAATTGATAAATATGTAACTACGTGGCTAAAAAAGAAGATGCTGGAAATCGAGGTTGGCTGCATCACATCGCGTTTGCTCACCCAAGTGATTCCCACCATCACATTCAACACTGTAATGTTTATCTACACCAAAAGCAGCCTGAATGTCCACTTCTCTCAACTCATTATGATGCTCCATTTCATGCCTGGATTCCTTGTGAAAATAGCAGCTGCTGGATCTACTGTATAGCTTCTCTTTGTAAGGTGGAATTGGATGGCACCGTGTCAAATGGGGGATAAATATAGCTATTATTTCACGTTCACTGTACACAAATTACTTTTAGGTTTGTTTTATTTATAGCGGGAAAGATGGGACAATGTATGTATGTGGTTTCACGCGTCAACACACCCTTACATTCGTACACAACAACATCCTGAGGGTGAAAAAGTGGACACATGACAACAGATACATACAGTGGAGATCTGTTCACTTCCTGTTATACAAGCAGCCGACTCTAA
Source organism: Larimichthys crocea (assembly GCF_000972845.2). NCBI lineage: Eukaryota > Metazoa > Chordata > Actinopteri > Sciaenidae > Larimichthys > Larimichthys crocea. The sequence goes on along the minus strand of NC_040027.1, from coordinate 16,439,667 downwards.
AACCCAAGAAGATACAGAAAGATGCAACAACTGGTACACACAAACAAAAAGCCTAAATATCATTGCAGGAACTTTTTATCGAACCAAAAGACGGAAAAGCTGTTAAAACGATCAATGCTATGCAAGAGGCGCAACAAATCCATGTGGCCACGTAGTCGGAGTGGCTTCAAAATGTAAATGTAAACGTAAAGTCTCTCAAGTGTGTGTTAAGTGGTGTGAGTCATCCCACTGTGGAATGTCAATTGAATCAGTAGTGAATCAGATTTCAAGCAGAGGGTCATGGGAGAGTCTGGTGGAGATCACCATCATCCCGTGTCCAACACCACACTTGAAAAGATAAAACAGGATGCAGCTCAAATTTTCTGAGTTCAAATATGATGGTTACCTTTTGGGTAATAACACTTTTTACAGTGACACTTACTGTATTACATCTTGTGAAGTAATCGGCAGAGCTATGAATCTTTTACCTTCCACCTTTGAAGTTGGAGCTGTCATCGCAGTCAGTTTTCAATGTTTTGACCTCAACTGAAGATTCACGTTACAGTAACCAAATATGACAAAAATCATCATAACACAACCCATTTAAAAACATATTTTCTTTGTCCTCACTCTTTAAATAAACAGTAGGCTACTTTCCTGCAGTAGGAGCATCACTATTTTATGAATGAAACAACATGACTGGAATTGCGAAAGTGCCGGTGACTCAGCAACACCAAAGAAGAAAAACTAAACACAACCCACTGCTTTATCCTGAGAGTTACTCTCACTTTGGTTTTTACTGAAGGACAGGCTAGGTGCCATTTGAGGTGAGATGTTAGTATGAAGCCAAACAAAATGAAACAACACAGGAAAACCAAAACCTGGCATGTGTTATTGACCTTTGCATATGTCAGTTCAGGACCATAACCATTTAAAAAAATGTTTTGAACTGAGCAATACATGTAGGTGTGTAGACTCTACACTATGTGAAGAATCACTGCAGGCTTGTTTATGGCTCAAACACTTTGTTTTTTTTTTTCTTTTTTCTTTATCTCGTTAGGTCTCTGGTTGGCCAACAGATGAGGTGTAGAAACAGTAGCTATAAAGATGATCTTTAGTTGCCTCTGTGTGAACATACATCCTGTACGTGTCAAGAGGAATCCGATTCTTTAATCATACAGAGTGCCGATACTGTCCCACTTGGGAGTCTTGACCAGACAGTCACAATTTATAAGGACACACCATGTATGGAGGACCAATGAAGGCGCTAACAATGACCTTGCTCGCTGTTCAGGAAATTACATTTTGTCACAGGGTAAGGTGACATATGGGTTAGAGAATAAAATGGAAGCTTGATCCGGGTGGCTTGGGTGACATGGCAAATCATAATATCCTTAATACAGCACAGACTGGCTGTCGTGATAGGACATCATTAATTTTATTTCTCTGCAGGAGGATTTTCTCTCCATGATATAAAGCAGCGTATACTGCACAAATAAATACTGCATACATAGAGCATGACCTTATACATGCTGTATATAACAATATAATGACATTACATGTGCAAAAACATTTTTTTCTTTCTTACATAAACCAATTTTAATCTCAATCTTAATTAATTGCCTCGGGCCATGGTTCACTCATCTCGAAAAGCTATGGCAGGAACTGAATGAAACACTTATAGGCTGTCACATTCAGCCGTCTTTTCTGACACATCTTGAAGGTCAACAACAACAATATGAATTCTCTTTAGAACAAACGAGACGGTTAAAATAAAAATAAAAATAAACTAACAAACCAAATAAACCAAAAAAAAAGAGTTAGAAACTTGACAAATTTCTCCCCATTTGCCATGTGTCAGTAACAATAACGGTTCAGCCAACTTTCAGCGTATCCGGCTCATTCAATCAAGCATGAGGATAAACTGGGAGCTTCCTATTAAGTGTTTCCTGCCTCAGGACTCAGCGTGTGACAGTCTCAATTAAACTGAACTGACATCTCTCTCTCTCTCTCTCATTCCCCCCTTTTTTTTCCTTTTTTTTTTTAAAGTGTTTGTTGAAGGAGCTGCGTTTTATTGACTTTCTGATTTCCTCAGCATTAGACTTAGATTAGTGACCATGTCACTCAGAGTCAGTGGGATTGGAGTGAGGCTCAAAGGGCGTCATATTTACCCCCTACCCCCAAAGAAAAGAAAAAAATTCGCTCACTCCTTAATTACAAAAGTTGAAGTGGGACGCGGCCGTGTGAGCTGAAATTTATTTCTATCGAGTGTTTTGAAAATGCATAATGCATGCTGTGTTATCACGTTTGAAGGGGAAGATGACGTGTGTCTGGCATCCTGAAGTGTCTCGCAAACACTGACGCAGAATCCGTACATATGAACAAATCCCCATGTTTATAGCCTAATACAATGTGCAATGAATATTTACTTTCCAAGAAGATTTTTTCAGAAACATAACTTCAAAATATTCCACTTATTGCACATTTTCAGAAACATAACTTCAAAATATTCCACTTATTGCACAACACTAGCAGATACACTGACACATCTAAGATCCTGTCTAAACTGTATTAAAATTACAATGTCCATCTTGTAAAAATGAAACATTGTGGCCAGAAATGACAGATAAGACCTTCCTACTCGTATAAAACTACATCACATTTTTAAAATCCAATCTGTTCCTCTCAGCCTGTGGACAGCATGGAGGTTTTTTATGGGACATAAAACCCCTAGTTGGTGGTTTGAGAGCATGATGCATGGCTGTCACTGTAAGCTGCCACAGAGGGAATGGAGAAATTGAATTGGCCCTCCTATTAATGGGCCGTGTCAGAGCTCAGGATGTGACTTATATGTGTCGTGTGTACGTGCGTGAGGTCCTGAGTGTATAAAAGTTGACTTGAGCAGCATCCTTTAGCTCAATGACTGAAGAGCGGAGAAATAAACACACAAATGTGTAAACACACCCTGAGGCAGACACAAAGATGAGGCCATATGCTCACTACATTACAAATGTGTGTGTTGATGGTGTGGAGGGACCGAAAAACATCATGTCAGAAGAGACGAGTGAAGTTCATGTCAGAAAGTGTGTGATGTAAGTCATTTTTTTCCCCCTCCTGATTTCATTGTGATTCACCAATACAGTATATTTCTAATATTAGAGACATTTGCTCTTGTCATGAAGTGTTCTGAAGCCATTATCAAATGTTGATTTCTCTTATATAAACCAAACATAAAGGAGAAAATAGGAATATCAGAAAAGTGACAACTGGGGTCAACGTCAGAGAATGAATGGTTGTTGTTGGTCAATGGAATCATTTTAAAGAACCTTTCATTTAATTTGAGCATGAAAATACATCTTAGACTCTGAAATAGTGTCTGACAAAACAAAAGTCTTAACTCAAGCTCCACTTGTGATTTATTTCTGGAGCTTTCACCCATGTCTGTCTCTCTTTCTGTGAGATACTGTATGTTTGAAAGCCCCAAGAAAAGAAAGTAAGTGGACCGTTTAATTTAATTTTTTTGTCGAACTCCACTCGTTGTGTTTGATCTATCAAATCTGCTCTACTGCTATTGAGGGGGAGGAAGTGATGGGGGAGGTGGAGTGCAGTTACATAATGGCTAATGCCCTCTGTCCATGTGAGGTGTCCGCTGGCAGATGGTGTATTCCCCAACAGACAAGGGCGAATGGACAGAAGAAGCAAGGGGAGGGCTGGAGATGGGAAGAGTGTCGTGGAGAAACACGGGATGAGGGAGACGACAAAAGATTAAAAAAGGCTAAGCGGCCACCACTGCCTGCCTCATTTGTACTATAGTACTGTGAACACCCACCGACACATGCACAAAAAGTCAAGTGACAGCATCTGCATCTTCACGACATCATCTTCACATTTCGTTTTTTTTTACTCTTAGGTGTAAGGCAAGGATAAAGGAAGGAAGAAAGAGATGCATGGAAATTTTTCAACATGGAAAATTTGATTTTAAAATTTTAAATTTCTAACGTGTTGCTCAGATTCAAAGAAATTATTGAAAAGAGATACCATACTGTAAGTTTAATTGTTATTCGTAATAAAAAATCCTGCACATTTTAATCCGCAAAGTTTCTGATACATGAAGTTGCAGCATTATTACATGACATATTACACAAACATATTTATTTTGCAATGTCACCACAAACTTCACACTTTTGGAGAAGGTGATAACAGACAGGCTGAAAAAAGGTAGTAAGGCTAATTGTTTCTTTAAAGCTGGTGCCATGAAGAGAAACATTAGCCTGTTTCTCACCATGAATATGTTCGCCACATAGAACGTCAGAGCAGAAACTCCTGATTCACATTTTGTTTTTTGAGCTTAGATCTTGAACACAGTTGCTGTCTCTCATAGTCACTTTAGTGTGTAAGTCAAGTGGAATACATCTATGAAAATCCATAGCCAGGCCTATAATTTGTGGCAATAACCAGAAAGCATCTTGCTCTAAGAGGTAGGCTATATAATCTCCTTATTATTGCCATTCTATATTGTTCTTAAATATCATACTGGAGGTCAGTCGTGTGTGCTTTGGCAGTATTCAAACACAGTGTTGACTCATCTTGTAGTAAGCGTTGCATGTATGTATGTTACAGCCCTCTCATCCGCAGAGTGAACAGAATAACAGGACCGTGCTGCACGTGCACAGCTCATTACATGTGTGACACGTAATGTAAAGGCCAGGATCTTCCGCTCCGACAGAAGCGCAGACAACTCAATTGTTGGGAACTACTACAGTGTTTCCATTAATATGCCCCTCTTTTATCTCACACTCACTGTGTGTGTGTGTGTCTATTTATATCCCTGTCCCTGGACTTGCTAAACTAATCGCTATCCAAACAACATGTGTCCATTCTGATGAAGCAGAAAAAAATACCAGCATGCTTTGTTTTAACTCTTGAACCCTAAAGTAAACAGTTAGAGTCCAGACAGGAGAAGATGCTTAGTGCTGGAGCTATTATGACATTTCTGTCTCAAGGCTGAGCGCGATGCTTACTGTTTACTCTGTGTTATGTCAATACAAGTCCAGCATTTACACTATCTTAGACAAAGAATGTCTTTTGTCAGAGACGCCAGTTCCAACCCATAGCTCTGTCTCCAGTCTGTTATCTGATAGTGAGACTTATTGTGGACTGCAGTGCAGCATGATTCAGTTCATTGGTTAATGATGAACAAACAGTCATGGGGGACTGGAGAGGGACAGAATGTTGGATGAGCTGTCTTAGTCCGGCCTGGCAGGGTGATGCCACTTTGCTCATTATTTCACTGCTGTGCATCATGGAACAAATGGAGAATGAGAGTGATAGCAGGAACTGATTGTAGCTGCAGACGTCACATCACTGATAGAGTGCAGTGCTACACGTAACTGACACGAAACAGAGACTCCAGGACAGACTCAGCAGCTCGTTTGCCCTTTTTTCTCAAATTTTCACTTTAGTCTCTGTGGTCACTGTAAGAGGATGCCCTTTAGATTGCTGGCATTAATGAAAATGAATGTCAGATGAGTTCCGAAAACTTTGAGCAAGATGAATTAGTCTCTCTGCTAGGGGTTGCAGGGGGATGCTCAGGGTGGCCTCAGCGTGTCATCGAGCCACCCTTTAGGACCGCCCACAAAATCCTGGACTGAAAACTGTTTTAACCTCTAACTCGCGTTAGAGTTCGTCGTTCAAAGTCTTTTCATGTTTTCAGCAACTATTTTCCAACATATTTAATGTATTTAGAAAGAAATCTCAGAATTGTCTTTGCACATACATTGCATATACATAAATGTTTTCATAAATGGACACTTTGTAGTGCCATTCCTTGCCAAACACTAATCACATCCTTCTTAAACCTTGATTTAACCTTTCAACAGATTCCACTAAAATCTACCAACCACGCAAGAGTTGGTCTGCTAACATCATCATGCATACTCGCTGATATCATGACCTAGAAAATCAAGCAAGATGATCATCTCTCTCCAACATGATGTACATCGCAACTAAGCCACGAGAGCCAGAACATAAACAGAATAAAGCTACATGTTGAGGTCAATACAGCATGTGACGCAGAAAGAGAGATGAAAACCTGATCAGCCTTTGTTCTAAACATTGGCCAGAGGCTATGACTGAACAACAAAGCTTGACCAATCACTCTGATGTGTATGTGCGTCTCTTGATGCATGTGCAAGAGTGACAGATAGCATAAGACATCTCCACATCAGCCAGGATCTAAGGAAGCTAACAAGACACAGAGCACAGCTGACACCATGGCCTTATAAAGCAGGAGCGTGCTCTTCTACCTGGCCTGCAGACAAAGAAAGCTTTGATCTGCCGTTGTATGGAGATGACAGACAGGGCGAGGCCCAGCAAGCTGCAGCCATGAATATCGAACTAATGGAACAGATGCTGTTCCTATCAAAGTGTGTTGGAATCAAATGAACAGACCCTCTCTGTTCATATCAGATGTGATAACCTTATCCACATCGTTGTGGAGGGCAAGCTCCTTATGGAGTCTCCTTATGGTGTCTTGCGATGCGTTAAACAGAGGCATGACCCAGGCAAGGTAATCCTGTAGCTCAAACCGTGATTTATTTCACCAGTGATCTAAAGATCTCTAGTAAAAACCACCACTCCCTTTTTTTCTGTTCTTTTCTCCACAAAAGCTAGAGAGCTGTACTATTTACCCAGATAGATGGTTTGGTGCACCAGTTTCCTCTAAAGTCTGTGTAAAGTAAGAATAAATATGTCTTCTGAGTTTGTCAGACCAAAGAAGAAAGTGTTATTAAGCACCCAGCCAAATTTGAATGATTAAAAACATCGACAAGTTTATGAAATTACGTGTCAAAATCGGGTAAAAATTTGCAGTATTCTCAGCTCCAGGACTGTGGTGGCGTGTCCATTGAATGAAGAAGAAACCCCAGTGCAGCATTCTCAGACAAACGAAATTAAAAACATATCAACAACAACATCAACTCTGGATAATCCACAGAACACAGTTTTCATCAGGATTATTTCTACAGTAGAAGGTAGCTCCAATGACAACCATTAATAGCATGGTCTGTGGATTACTCAATGACCATGGATTTAATCGAAAGAATAGTTAGATATTATTTGTTCTGTTTCCAGGGAGAGTTAGTTGAGGAAATGATCTTAGGTCCATCCATTAAGTGTGGGCGAGGAGCAGACTATTTTAGTTTTGCATAAAGACTGGGGAAACAAAGACCTTGGAAGAAACTGTTACAGCATGTAACTCCACAAAAAACCCACAACTTGTCATTGTTTTCATCAGATATAACGTGTTTATTTTTTAGCTTTAAAGCTGCTAGTAATCTTTATGCTAAGCTAAGCTACTTAGCTCCTGGCTCCAACCTCATACTTAACGCAAACACACAAAAGTGGTATCGATCTTCTCATCTAACTCTCAGAAAAAAAGCAAATGAGACAAAAATTGAAATGCTTTAAACACCAAAAAGTTCTCCACTATAGCATTTCTGGAATCTCAGAGTTGAATATCTCAAAAACGGGACAAATAAAACCACATCTGTCTGCATTTTTATATACTGCTTTGGATAAGTGAGAATTCTTTGATCATCAAAATCATCAACATAATCAACATTAACTTGGTTTGCTAACTGAGTGTCAGTAAGATTCTTACCTTTTCTTGGTATTGTCGTCTGGATGAGTCCAAAGACTGGATGAGCGCGGTTGCGTGACCGATGAACATGGCGTAACAGGTGGCTCCGACAATCATACTGAGCATGGTCAACCAGATGTCCGACATGCTCTCTGGGGCTTGTCTTCCATAGCCAATGCACAGCATGTGGCTCATGGCCTTAAAGAGGGCAAAGGAGTAGAGCTCGCTCCATGAGTCATTCTGTAGGTAGAGATGGAAGGAGAGCAAAGAGACAAAAAAAGAAAGAAACAAGAAAACAAAATTTACGGAAGGTAGAAGAGAAGGCAGAGAAAGGTTATTCTGTCCTCCTAGAATAGCTCCTTACTTTTATATTTTTACTTCCATGCTGCAAAGATTTTGACCTGATGACCTGAGCCTTGCATCTCTGCCAAATGTAGACGCAATGCAGTGAAAAGTTATACAAGTTGGTGCGTGGCAGAAGTGCTGATAGAGAGAGTGAATTTTAAGAATGAGAGGGCTCATCCCTGGTGAAGTATACGACTCTGTGTCTGATGATTGTTTAAGGTTTGGCGGAGAGCCTTATTATCATCACCAAGCACCAAGCAGAAGGAAAAGAGGAAAAAGGTGTTAATGAGGAGCCTCTACATCTGCCTGCTCCAGTCTGCCTTTGATTGGTGCTCACACACTCAGTCAACCCTAATTCCCCCATGTTAGATTCATTAAAAAGCCCTCCACAGTCACACCCTCCCCTCAAACAGCTGTGGTTCGCACACTGTGTACTGTATGTGTTTCTTCTCAAGCGCCGTCTGTCCCTCTCTGGGACAAGTGGTGTGTTCACTGATTGACTCGTTGGATTTGTATCTGATTTGTGTTTTTCCAGGGGAATTTGCATTTCATTTGAGATTCAAATTCGGTTGGTTTTGAAGGAGGTGAGAGAGGATGTACAGGCTAAACCGAATGAAGATTTTAAATGCATGCAGCAGGAGAACCAGAAACTCGCCCCTGGTCTCAGAATAAGAGCTGAGCTCCGGCGTGCATGCCTTCAGAAAGTTTCCTATCTGTTTTGAGTTGTCAGCTGGATGAGTTGTTTGGATTTCTTTGAGGAGATAAACTGGACTTTGTGATGATAAAAGACAGAGAAACAACAGTTTGAGGCCTTTAAGGTTATAAGCACCAACGTCATATCTCATAGCTTTGCTCTTATCTCTATACAATGTGGCCATGTAACTGCAGTCCTTGTCTCACTGTCATCCATATTTCCCACACACCCTGACAGAACATTTACATTGCCTCAGTGAATCTCTTCCCTACTGCCCCCAGGGTCGGTGAACAGACACAGAGCTGAATGCCTCCACTCAGCCATCAGCATGCTGGCCACATTGCTGGTGGATAAACAGCAGGAGTAGAGAGACCCTAACCTAGAGCCTAGGCATGGAAATAAACACCTTCTTACACATGACTGCATTTATCTGTCTGACTGGCACACACACACAATATATATATATATATACAGTACTTCTGTGGACAGAGTACTACTTTACTGGGATCTATGAAGAACTCCCAGTAAGAACTAGCACTTAGATGGTCTGTCTGTGATCTTTACAAAGACTCCTGATGATAAAACAGAATATCTGCTGCTGTCACATTTACAAGACAACATTACTGTAAATCAACTGGCGCGCTGCCAGTAACAGCATAACTCATCTACAGGTCGAAGATGCATTACTCTGTGTGTGTGTGTGTTGGTGAAAGGTATGAATCAGCTCCTGTATTCCTAGAAATGATTTCAACAACGTCAGCGCCTACGTTTACAGACGAGTCTCCTGTTTCTGCTCCGCACAAACATAAAGCGCAACAGAAAACCTGGATTGGGCAGAAGTGATGCTCCAAGTTTACGTACTGAAACATGTATGATGTTTGCATATACAATAAAGTAAAATGGATATAGCGTGTCTAGTTACATGTAGACTTTAAAGGTATAGTTGGATATTTTTAGGTTTTCTTAACTTAGCATACAGGCTGGAAAGAGGAAAAAAAGCTGGTCTCGCTTTGTCCAAAGGTCCAAAATCCACCTACCACATCTAAAGCACCCAGAAACCTTGGTTTTATGTCACTATTTCTTGGCCAGGTGCAGTAGCTTTGTGGAGTTTGTGCTTGTTAACCAGCATGTTTCTTGCTGTTTCCAGTCATGCCAAGCTAAACTAATCGGCTGCTGGCTGGAGCTTCATATTCAACAGGCAGGACAGGAGTGTCAAACTTCTCGATTACTGTATTTCTTGGCAAGAAAGCAAAGAAGCACAAAGTCCAATATGTTGAACAATTCCCTTGCATGTGACTAAACGAGCAGGAAAAACCTTTGAGAAAGAGACAACACATGCTGACCAGCTGTGACGAGTCAGGATGTGTTTAAGTTTGAGATAATAGCTGATTAAAACTGACACAGTATACAGCTGTCTCTTACTATTGCAAATTACAGACTTCATAGTAACATAATAAACTAATTCTACAGAGATACCACCCTGCGTGAGGAGGGGCACAAATGAAATTATCTCTTGTGTTCATTTTATTTGCAATCGGTCTTCACTGAGCAGCGTGGATGATAGCTAATTGTACGTAATACATTTAGGGAGGAACACAAAGGGAGTATGGGACATCTATGATGCATGATGCCGTAAGTTTAGAAGAGTGTACTGTACGTGCATGCTGGCACATCCATCTGGGTTTACGTGCTGCATCTCTTTGACACGTGGCAGTGCCTGTCTGACAGTCTAGTGGGTTTGGTTTGCTTGACAGGACTGACATTTAGATGACACTGACATTAAAAAGAAACCTTGTTAGCGGCGATTTATTATTTAGATCCAGTGGGTCCGTGTTTGTGTTCAAAATCCAAATAAGTACGGAAAGTTTCAAGGCTGTTTGGTGTCTGCTAGTGATATTAATAAGAAATGTGGACATTAAAAGTTAAGATATTTATCCTGACTCATGCATAACTTAAATTAGTGTCTGCTGAAATAAAAATAAAGGAGTAATGAGCCAAATTTAAGGGCATCGTGGTGGTTGCATCACTTGAACTGCAATGTTGAATCCTCTTCTCACTTGAACTCAACTTAGGTGTGGTACCAAATCATTTTTTTGTCCTAAAATACTGGATGAATTAATATTCCATTCCATTTCAATCCTATGAATGTATAATTAGACATATATTTAGTATTGCAGTCTGTACCAGAGAGGGCCAACCCACTAAACAACGCCAACATTGCCATCCCAAGAGACGCACCGTTACTATAGCTGAAACATAAAGTGTGTACTTGATTTCAGTGTTTTCCTTTCATCTGGTTTATGGAAGTCTCCCTGAGCTGACTCCAGTGTATCCTTAACTGAGCTCATCAGATGTGAAATGGATGCTTGCAAATCATGTGGCAGGATTTTAATTGATTTGTGAGAATAATTCGACTCCGTGGACCATAGCTTGCTGCTCAATTTGCTGTTGTCATTGGTTTGAGTTCATTAACTTTATTGATATTTCTCCTTTGACAGATATCAAGAGGAAGAAGTTCAACATCATGTACTCAACAAACAGCTTCCACATAATGCAACAGATTAGATGAAACGATCTGTTTACTTCTTGTTCTATAGAGTTACAGCAGGGGTTCAGCAATTACACGATTCATACGTCGCTGAACAGTTGCAGAAAAACGTTACGGCAGCTACAGGGAGGATGGGAATAACAGGAGAGGGGCTTTATGTTTTCAAAATCTGTTCTTTAAATATTGACACATGGTTATCACACCCTTCTGTTCACTCTGTTGTATAAGGCCTTACTATGTATAAAGACTGAAGTTCTTTTCGAGCTGGCCAAATTTTGTGTTCACATCTGTCATTCTTCTCCTTTTTAGCAAATCGAAAAATTCATCCGTGCAAGTGGAACTTTTTGCAGACAGGCGACACAGAGGAATAAAAATTGCAGTTGCACTACTGAAACAAGTTTGTGAGGAGAGACTTATTTGCAATAAGGGAGAGAAGATTCACTCTGGCCTTCAGGTCCTCTGAAGGACTCACTTTTATAGGCCGTGTCCTTTCAGAGGATCCAGCCTATGAACAGACAAATGAATAGGCAGTGTGAGGAAGTATGATGTAGCCCTTTGTTGTAGTCATGGTAGTAAGAAAAAGCCTGTCTTGCTTTTGAATTTAACACTGGAAGAACACAGTACGGCTCTATGGATGTCTGCTGGCCTCATTTATCATGTGTTAACATGCTTAGTATTCAGCTCAAAGCACTGCTATCCACATATACAACCCATACACCATATTGGAGATGGATGTACATGCCGTCTCAACTTGTCTGACAGCCGGCCCACCTAGAGCAGAAGGACCACTAGGGAACTGAAAGTAAACTAGCTGAAACTACACCCAAGTAACAAAATCTGAACTGTTTTGAACATTCAGGGCTTAGCCATCAGTTTGCTCTTTGTATGCCATCATGACAGCTTGAGGATCCCTAATATTATTGAGGCAAATTGCACATTTCACAAAGTCAAATGAAAACACAATATAAAAAGACACATAGGATTTTTAATTGTTTAAAAGTATAACTAATTCAAATAAGCCGAAACAGAATGAGATGTCAGTGACAGAAAATGTCAGCACAGTGCAAGATATAAATAAACCAAATTTAACTTAATAAATGCAGTGACAAACAGAATATCTTGAGCCCTTATTTTAGAGAGCAGAGTTTTCTGGGAGTTTGTTCCAGATAGGTGGTGCATAAATACTAAATGCTGATTCTCCGTGTTTAGTTGAGACTCTGGGGAGAGAAAGCAGACCCGTTCCAGTCGACCTGAGAGGTTTGGACAGTTCATAACGGAGCAGCGAATCAGAAATGTATCTTATATACCATTCAGTGCTTTATAAGCAGCAGTATTTTAAAGTCAGTTCACTCACATACAGCAGGATACCAGCTCAAAAATCTGAGACGTGGAGGGATGTGATCCACTCTCCTGTGAGGACTCAAGCAGAAGTGATCCAATTCCATAATTTTAATGTTTAAATGTTTTTTAAATGTGTTTTTTTAAGTAATAATCTAGTTAATTAGTTAGACTTACCGAACAAAATGCAAAAAGTTACCTCAGAGTAAGAACAACTGTTGTCTGCAGCGTCAGTTGAAAATAGTCTGAGCGTGTCTGCGTTTGGAAAGAGTATTTGAAAAGTGTCCTCTATAACCAGGCCCCTTCGTACCTCACTGACTTGTTCCATCGCCACAATCCATCCCGCAGCCTCCGTTCATCTGATGCTAACCTCCTGACTCCACCACCGAGCACCGAGCACCGAACCTGGGGTGACAGAGCCTTCTCTGTAGCTGCTAACTGTGTCCCCAAACTCATCCGTGACTGCACCGAGCTTCTGACATTCAAATCTCTGACAAAAACACACCTTTCAATTAGTTTTTAGTGTACTGTTTTATGTTATTTTATGAATATCCAGAAAGATGCTTATAGATAAAATGTATTATTATTATAATTTATTATTATTATCTTCTGTACCTTATCCAGAATTTAAGTTGCTGAGTCACTATTTTCAAGATATAAAGAATAAATATTACAAGACAACTTTTCTTCTTAAAATGGGGTTGGTCTCACAGGTGCAACTTGCCCCACAAAGACTGCAGCTCCAACTCGGCCCGTACTTAACCAGCCCACGTGTACGAGTGTCCTCTTCCATTAAATCGAGACAAAAATACCCTGAGACTACCTGTATAAAACATCCAGAACTGTAACACTCGATTCAAAGTTTCTTCTCTTGCAAATGTATTTAAATAACTGATGTTGTGTTACTGAGATCAGCTAGACTTTATAGTACGTGTACCATATTAATAATGAAAAAGATAGGCTCCTAACAGGCAGTTGTCACTCACTCACATACACACCGACACCTCCAGACACAGATCTCAGTAACAGTCTATTATTCTCATGCATGCTGACAGGGCCGCCTGCCTGTTAGATCGCCTCAGTAATTGAGTGAATGGAGGATATCCTTATTAACTTTCAAAGCAGGAGGAGTTCTTGAATTGCATCTGTGTGTACGTTTGCACAGAAAATAAATCCACGAAAATCAGTGCATGATTGCAATTACAGCAACTCTTCCTCTATGGTAATGTGTCAGCAGGAGCAGTAGCAGCATCCTAAATATTAAATACAGAAACAGAGCTCAGACTGAACCAGACCTTTAGAGGAAGAGAGAGTCTTTATTCTAGATAGGATCAATCCACCTGTCATCCACGCAACAGAGACCGCTAAATAACAGCAATGATTAATTGATCCTGTGTGATCATTTTGCCGCAGGAGCCTGATTATCAGCCTTATAATAAACACCACTCTGTGCTGCGTCACAGATATCGACATCACAGGAAGGAGAAGAAGGAAGAAGAATATCGATTATCACTTATCTGCGTATCACATATACACAAAGCCTGAAACAAGGAAGCAGGTATAAGAGTGCCTTATGAGTGAGTGAATTAATGCTGTTGTTTATATCTGACTGTATTTCCATAACCTAAGTGCACGGATGACGCAAAAAGGAAAAACAGGGTGGAGTCGTGAGCCAGCGCCAGAGCCAGAGAGCCGGCCAGCCAGCCGGCCTTAAGTGAAGCACGAGGATGAGGATCATTTAACGCTGCGTCTCTCATCTCAAAGCCACGATGAAGAGGATCTCTGACCTTGATTACGCTGAGATTAGAAAGCATCACAAGCACGCCAGGCGGCCAAAGCCACTCGGGTGCTCACTGGCACAGACGTAAACAGCACGCATCAATCTGAGGCATCACAGAGAAAAGTGAATGTAAAAGGGAGGGTCTAGTAATCTGTTCTCTCTGTGTTTATACCCTTTGGTGATAATTAACATTATACACAAAAATGTGATCTAAGCTGCCTGTTTTCTGAGATTGGGAAACATCAGCACCACATGCGGCTTGGAATTAGAGTTGAGCGCAACTGTGCAAGGGAGATAACAACTCCAGATGTTGATGAGGGGAGGCATGTTTGATTTAAGAGGAGGCCAGGAACATCCAAAGTCCCTCAGTTAAACCAAAAGTCAAAGATATTACTAATGTTTACTGTGTTTGAGTCATAATTAGTTGGCACCAAGTGAAGCCAGTGCGGAAGTGTTAATCTCCATAACTTCACAGCAGAAATAAACATGTTTCCAGCCTGGTTCAGACACTCTTTATACTGTCGTTGGTTGGGACAGAGCAGTGGGCTTCTTGTTAGCTTCCGCCATTGTTGGAAAGTATGTACATTTACTCAGTACTGTATTTAAGCACACCTTTGAGGTACTTGTACTACTAGTATTTTTGTTTTCTGATACTATATACTCCTACTCTGCTACAATTTTGAAATCATAGACCACAAACTATTTCAGCTATTATGGTGAAACTGGAATTACGGAAACGTTTCAGAGGTGCAGCGCCAGTGTCGTGCCAGAACCGGAGCTGAGCAAGGTGGCAATGTAATTGGGCTCAGAAACCTCTATGGACATAATGGCAGAGGCCAAAAGATCGAAGTGTACATTAATGAAAGAAGCTAAGAAAAAAAAAAAGAGTGACCAAGCAAGAGTAAATCTGGGACCAACTTTTAGTTGTTGGCAAGTTTTGTAAAAATAAAAGTCTGAAAGACAGACGACGAGCTGGTTTTTCCTGTTGGATTAGGAAGTAATATTAGCTGCCTGCTATGTCTTGTGTTGTTGCGTTTGCTTGATGTTTGGCTGTTAGCAAAGCTGTTCAACTTGCTAGTTTTTGATCATAAGACACTCTGGGTGCAAAATCGCAAAAATACACATTTCTACTCAATGTCAGATCAGAGTACTTCTGCCATCACTGTCTCTAATGTGTATGGAGGGGAAGTGAGAAATATAGATGGCCAATGATGAAACGAGAAATAAGAGACGGAACGACAGAGAAGCAACAGTGAAGTCCCCCAGGGTCAATGGGTGTGAGATCCATCTGTTCCTGGAGATCTCTCTCTCTCTCTCTCTCTCTCTCTCTCTCTCTCACACACACACACACACACACACACAAACCTATGGACACAGGCACGTACACCAGTGCGTCAGAGTACACAGTGTTTTCATGTACACAGTATTTTTGAGGCTTGAGTATCACAAATCTATACGCCAAAATTAGAAGGTTCATTCTCAGCGTATAAAAACATTTCTCGGCGACAGCTTAGAAGACTCAGGAAACATCGTGCACCTGACAAAAGCACGAGGAAGGAATTATCCAGTCTGCTGAACTTAGACAAAGAGATCATGTGATGTTCCCACCAAGAAATAGTTAAGGAAAACAGAAAGCTACAGCGAAAGCCAGTTTAAATTATTAGCAGCTTCTCATAACTCTCTGAGTCTCTCTTTAATTCCAGTCCATTTGCCCTGTTCATTCTACCACAAGTAATACAGCCGGGATGTGTGAATGTGTACATGTGTGTGAAATACAGTATGTAAGAAAAAAAAGCAGTCATATGCGTTGCACCGCTCACACCCCCTGACTTCTTTGTGCCTCTGCTGCTGTCAGTCACCAACCAGTCCAGTCTGTTATCTCTGACACAGGATGGAAGAGTTTAAAATAAAATTAAATGAAAACAGGGAGAATGTTTTCCTGGCGTTTCTCTGTCTTTTGTGTTTGAGTTGCAAATTTGTGATTTATGATTTGAGATATCTAATAGCTTGTAACAAAGGTCGGCGTTTGTCCTTGGTGGATCACAGCAGATATAAAGAGACGGGCTCTCAAACTCACCAAACTTCATTTTTAAATTCTCCTCGCGTCTATTTAAAGTTTTCCAAAGATACCAAACATGTCAGAGGAAATGTTGTCATGGTTATGTTTGCGGTGCTCTTTGGTTTTATTTCTGTGTTATTCCCCTCCTTTTTCTGTTTCTATCCGTGGCTGTGTCTGTGGCAGAGGGCGTGACTGGCTGTGCAGGTCAGGTAGACGTGTCTCTCATCCAGCAGTCACACCTGATATAAAAGCCGGTCAAGACACCACTCCTGTGCCAGATTATCCTGTACCAGTACCTGTTCCTGTCAGTAACATGCTGTTGCTTAAGCTGTTTGTACTTTTTGAGTATCTACTGATTTATGTGTTCCTACGTGTTCTTCACTGCAAGTTTAGCATTACCTTTGTTTCTTTTTTTCTTCTAGTGTGCCTATGAGTCTTTCCATATGATCTTAGCTTTCAATATTTCCTTTACCTGTGTTGTAAAAACAAGAAGATACAAAATAAAGTCTGTTTTTTAGGCGTACTGAAGAGTAACTGCAATCAATCCTACCTTCAGTATTCGGGTGCTGAAACAAATTAATGGCTGTTCAGAAGCTGTACTTTGTGGTGCTGTTGAATTTTATCGATCCGTGTGATATTATCACGTAGTGTGGATTTTTATTTTTCAAGTTCTAAAGCTAGAGAGAGGATTTAAAGAGAAAAATATTCTGGCTGGTTAAGGTCATGCTTTTAATAATTATTAATTGTCTGGTTAGATAATTGTTTTTCAAGCAGCTCAAGCATTGCACCACTTGATCTCCTGAGAGTTTTTTTTTTTTATATGCCAGCAATCATTTAGGAGAAAAGCTCTCCTAATGGTCTGCCTGTCAGCAGATGGCCAGAAGCTACCTGCCAACCAGAGGGAAGGGAGGACATCCGAGAGGAAGTAGGGAGGGAGAGATAAAGAAGAGAACGGCTTGAAAAACAAACCACATGTCAGGCTGCATGAACTGAGCAACAACAGGCTCTTTTTTTTTATCCCTCACTCACAGTACACTGGCTCGTCTCCTGGGTTTAACTAGAGAGGGTTTAATTGAGGTTGTCCTGTGTGTGTGTGTGTGTGTGTGTGTGTGTGTGTGTGTGTGTGACTCAACCTTAAATAATTCCCATTTCCCCATCTGCCTGCAAATACCACACCTTTTGTGCTCCATGGAGGATATGTCTTATGCTCTGTGTTTGCAGGAACTGTTCTGCCAAACACTTATGCACGCCGATGTTCATGTGACTGACGCACTTCATTTCACTTACCACCATCTTGTTGAGAGAGACCCAGCAGTCAGATGGAAAGTCCTGCAACATGGGAACCAGGAACTGGAGACAGCCATCCCAGTGACACAGCAGCAGCATCATACCAATCAGGTTGAATATTCGCATCACAGCGCTCGCCAGGTCGTAGGTCATGTGGAAGATCTGTCAGGAGGAGAAGAGATGGCCAGAGAGAGGGTTACGAAAGTGGAGAGGAGAAATAGACAGAGACAGATGTGCGAGAGGAATGAAGAATCAGTTCATGTTTGGACAGACTGAGGTCAAATCTGAAATCTGTTTTCTCAAACAGATTTTGTTATATTGAGGAGAGATGTAGCATGTTTTGACCGTACAGATTCACAATGTAGATGTATTTTAACACTTTATATTATAAAAGAGACTGAAATATTATCATCTTATGAAGATGATATGATGGACATGTTTGCATACAGTTGGTTATTTATACATCCAGAGGTTACAGAGCAACATTAGCATATATATGGAGTCTGGCCACCGGGTTAATGGTGGTCCAATAATCACTCCCTTTCTTTTAGCTCTGTTTTCATTTCATTCAGCTGGTTGCTAACTTTGTTGGTGTGCTGTTCATTGTTGGGCAGGTAGCATGCAGTTTAGATCAAAGTGAATCAAAACAGGAGAGTTGAAGATCAGAAAACCAAAACAACAAGCTGAATGACACTAAAACGCCCTGTCGAGCTGAAGGGAACTGCAGAATCAGGTGATAATTGCGAGTTTGACACAATAAGCAACCCACTTTTTACATTAAGGGTAAAGGTAACAGTCATTAGACCTATTGTTAAAACAAAAATATTGATTCATGCAGCTTTGAGTAAAGGGAAAGGACTGTAAGGAACTATATTTTAAAAAACCTGTTTTTCAGTTTGAAAAACTAGCTGGATTTCCCTTTGATACATGTCTTCCTGAAATAGCGAGTATAACAGAAGGTTTAAAACAGCATCATGTAACACGGTACGATGTCTCTCAGGCAACCGAACTGGTGATCTGGGTTTTTTTGCGAGGCGTGCTGTATGTCATTCCCTCCTCATTTGAGTAGAATAATGTGTCAGGCTGAGGTTCTACATAATAAGCAGGTGGGGAAAATGAACTCATTCATGATATAAAAAAAAAAAAAAAACCTCATCAGACTCTGATGAAGCTTTGATCAGCAACCCGGGCCAGCCTCTCTCGTCTCTGCTGTTTCTTACATTTACTCCCCTCAGGTGAGAAGGCTCACTCGTGTGGAGCTGCTGTTGTGGTCGCAGCCTTGTAAACACCCCTCGCTGTGGCTGTGCTGGCTATCGGCCAGGCCTTGTTACCACTCCGTGTGAGTCTGTGTATGAGGGTAGATTTATGCATGTGTGTGCACTAGTGTGTAATCCATGCTGGCTATGCCAACTGGAGGCTTTACTAAATTGTAAGCAAAGCATATTCCCCACTAGGGACAGAGAATTGTCCTACAAGGGAAGTAGGCCAGATGCTGGATGTATCTCTGCATATAGCATAGATTTATGCATATTGGAAAGCCCTGCTTTATGAGCCAATTTGACGGTTTCTTATATCAAAAACAACAGCTCTTTTTATCACTTGAGACAAGAGAATCGGCCTACATGTGAACTAGGCCAGATACTCACACACAGATGCTATGTGTGTGTGTGTAGACATAACACACACACACACACACACAGTTATGAATGTACAGTCTGAGAGCAGCCAGGTCGAGACTTTCGAGGGCTCATCCCCGTCACCTCAGAGGCTTCGCTGCCCTATGCTCGCTGCTCACTTGAATATTAAAACATGCCCTCCTCTAAAACTCCAGGGTGCAAATGCCGCCTGTTAATTACAGCGCCAACACAAGGAAGCCAACCAGTCTTAACATATTCCTCCATCCAACCCGGCCAACACATATCATACTCCACTTTCACTGCGCGTGCATCATGTAGCTTTTCTCTCGTCTGTATACCAAATCCTGTGAATTTTCTGTGTGTTATTTACACACCGAGTTCTCTAAGTGCCCCTAAGCTTTGTGTATCAGCTGTCTGTGCGCTAAACATCCCCTCCTCCTATAAAAAGATGACCAGACCAAAGACACTGTCTCCTATAATGGCTAATGGCCTTAGCTAATTTAGAGAAGGAGAAAGGGAAACACACTGTGAAGGCCTTGCCCTGTGATTAGGAAGCATCCCCATCATGATTAATGAGTCTCCAGGACTAATGTTCCCCCCGACACCAGAACAGCACCTGGCCATGTGTCATTGTCAGACCACAATCTGGGTCAAGGCACATTACCGCGTCCACAACTCACAGCCTGACAAAACACAGATAAAATACTTTCTGCTTCTCTCTGCCGCACATGATAACACACACAGTGATCCGGACGATTCAGACAAAAACATTTAGAGAAAACTATTGAACCTGATTAATGTTACTCCCACTCTAATGCGTGCACTCCCGCCGCCACCCATTCACCATCACTGTCTAACTCAGGAAGGTAAGTGGAGAGCCTTGATACAAGCTTTCCTGCCTCAGGAAATTGCTCTAGTTACTCCTGACAATGGTTACCTCTGCTTCAGCAAACACACACGTTGATCTATTCAACGATCACGTCATACCTGCTCTCTCTTTCTTTCTTTTTTTTTTGACAATAAGTTGGCTGTCCTGTGATATCACCACAACACTAGAATGATATTTTTAGGAAACCTGTGCGGCTCAGCTGCAGCTGAGCCGAGCTGAGCCGAGCTGAGCCGAGCTAGGCATAAGGGGAAACGTGGCCAGCCACGTTTGGATTGAGCTGAGCTGAGCAGAGCAGAGCTAACTAAGCCAAACGAGGGCAGGGCTGAGTCAAAGCATTCAGTTGCGTGTGTTTAAATCAGTAATTAGGGATCTCGTCGAGTTCAAATTACCACTCTGTAATTAGAAGGTGGTTATTCTCAGAAATTTAAACAGGGATCCTCAGTTTATGTACGTACACATGCACAGAACAGGTGTTAGGGGTTAATTGTGATGGTGTAGCATATCGTTGAATGATGGATAATCTGTCACCAGCATTATTTCCTGTCCTGTCAGCAGAAAGCTTGCATTATCCAGCCTCTCAGTATCTCCTAACAAATGTTTGACGCATTGATTGGTTGAAAAGCCACAATAAAAAAAAAATAAAGAAAAGGTAGCTCTTGTTATGAGAAGAAAAGAAGGTGATTAGCGCCCCCGGTGATTCATTCCTTGGAAAATCCCTTTTCTCTTTCCCAATGATAAGCACAAATTCATTTTTCATGAATTCTCAACTGCATCAGTCCACTGCTCTGTGACGAGCTATTATCCAGCGTATTGTTATACAACATAAAACCTCATTTTTGTTTGTGTCAGGAAGTAATTATACTGAGGAGGATTGTTTTTGTATAGAAACAGACAGAAACCACTCCACTGGAATCCAATATCGTATTATTAATTTGAGCTAGACCGGCTATTCTTTTTGAATATAAGCAAACAACAATTCAAAGCGATGAATACATATTTTGTGTTTCAATCCAAACTGCAGCTTCCTTTTATGCTGCGACATCAATACAGCTTTGATGGCTTTGAAGTGTGAGTGAAGCTGAGATTCATCAGCAGTATTATTTATAATAAATGCCTTTGTGGAGACTTTCCTAACAATCTGCACATTCCTTCACAGATGCTGGTGATCCTGCACGACTGCACCCGCCTCCATCTTCATGGTAACTTACAAAGTTTCATTTACGTTAAAGTAAATGTTGAAGAGACGTTAGGAATACCGTCAGCAAAGGCGACAGACTTTATCTTATAGCCCGACTGATGCTGGATTTATAGACAGACACGGATATTGATTATTGAGTACATAAAATCAGATGATTATATGTGACATAATCATTTGTTAAACTCTTCAAAATGACAGAGATAAATACTAAGCGGGGCGTTTCACAGTAGACAAATCAACTTGTCAGCCCCCTCTGGTGGTAAAACTGCAGATTTTCAATTTCTTGTTAGTTATCGGCAAACACGTAGGTGGATACCGATATATCTAATAACAATTATATATCTGCAATAAGCTAATATCAGCAGCTACGATGGCTTATCAGTCTAGTTGTAGTATATTTTAACCAAAATTAACAGGAGGATACAAAAAGTGTTATTTTATTTATTTATGTATTGGGCATTACTTTCTGTATTACTGATCCTAATTTCTTAAAATGGAAATATTTTGTTTGTATTTCTGTTTTTATTGATGTTACTATGTTTAATTTCCATATCGACTATTACACTCAATTCATTTTGACAGCTGTGCTGATGGCTTAGATTATTATAACGACTACCAATGGGGTGGTCTCCAACAAAACTTCCTTTAGAGATCAGCACCCAGACCGTCATTGGTCCCTGTCCTCAGATCACAAACGCTGAATCTCAGCCTACCTCCTCCCACTGGTGGATGTAACGGATGAGTCTGGACAGCCTCAGCAGCCGCAGCAGACTGAGGATCTTAGTAAAGCGGACGATGCGGAGGGCCCGGGCCGTCTTGTACACCTCAGAGTCGATCCCTTTCTCCACGATGAGGAAGATATAATCCACAGGTATGGAAGAGACAAAGTCCACGACAAACCAGGTCTTTAGGTACTTTTTCTTTATCTTCTCAGGATCGAGGATGATCTCTGTGTTGTCCTCAAACACGATGCCGGTCCTGAAGTTCAGCACCAAGTCCATGAGGAAGAAGGTGTCAGAAACTACGTTGAAGATGATCCAGGGTGTGGTGGTCTCGTCTTTGAAGAAGGTGATGCCCACAGGGATGATTATCAAGTTGCCCACCATGAACATCAGCATGGTGAAGTCCCAGTAGAACCTAAGAGGGGAAAGCAGTGAGCAGAAACACAAAATGTGCTGAACACATTAATTACAGAGAAAAGTGTTTGAGCCAGTTTTGGTGTGCATGAACCATGTCTGACAACTGAAACACTGAAGTCTAGACACTCACAGAGTTGTTAATTGCTCAGCATATCACACGCCAGCAAATATGCTGATTCTAATTCTGTCTGTGACAAGTTGATTGTTCTAGTTTTCTTGCAGCGATACTCTCTCAGGGGCCACACTCAGAAAACAGCGCCACCACCGAAACACAGTGACAAACAGCTGATCGTGGCCGGATTTTTTCACTAAGTGCAGAGTATCGTCTCACGGTGAGGTAACCTATACCGTTTGACTCAGGACAAGGTCAAACCAAGGACAAGCAGAGAGACAGAAATATTACAGGAAAGATAAGCTGGGTGCAGTTCATTCCGAATCAAAGAACAACAGACAGAGGATGTCTCAGCACAGCGATAGTTTTGTCTTCCATATCTGATTCGTAGTTGACAACCCTTACATGATGCCACAAAACCAGTAGTTTAATGGTTTTATGAACAGCATTCAAAGAGTGCTGTTAGTTAAATAGTTGATTAGCAGGTTAATGTAAACTTAATTAGGAGCTATATTTATATTTTCAAGCAAATATGCCAAATACAGTCTGGTTCCTGTGTTTGCTGTTCTTCATTAACATTTCAACGCGTCACATTTGGGTTTCAGGAAATTAAAATTTTTCACTATTTTCTGTGTAGATTGTGATCTAATTCTAATTGTAGACCAAACAATAAATCAGGATTGGAAGATTAATGAAAATAATCATTAGGTGCACGTCTCTATGTTTTTGTTTTAGTTTAGAAGTCACACTGCTGTCTCATCAAAGCAAAGCAAAGGGAGTAACTGATTGAAGAGCTCTGCTGAGTCAGAAAATGTCCTACTGTTCAGTTTTGAAAGTATCATGACATAATTCCCCATAAACACCAAAACTCAATATTCTATTTAAAAATATTGAGGAAAATCTGCCAGTTAAAAGCTCAAATGTTTTTTTCTTTTTCTTTTTTAATCTCCAGCCGGCAGCTGTTTTACATTTGAGATAACTGGAGGAGCTGTCCTCGGTGCTGAAGCAGATGTTGAGACGCATTCCAACTTTTTCAAACTTCATGTTCATCTCTAAGAAGAAAATCAATAAATAAAGACTTTTTAAGGACACATATCTGTGTCATATTGCGGTTGGAGTAATATTTTGTGTGTAAGCAAGAGTTGTCCAGACCCAAATGCATCAGTACGTGCAGTATTCCTCTGATGAAATACAAAAAAAGTAAACAAATGTGAGGCATGCACTGTGGTCACAATGGATTAAATGTAATGCAACATTATTAATATTATTCATGTTTATTTGCTTTTATTTCAGGTTCATCTTGGCTGCATATAAAGGTATACAGGATATTCTATTCTGCAGGTGTCTTCATAAAAACCTGAATATTCTATTGCATTTCTAGTGTTTTCTCATATAAAGTTTCATATGAAGTGGAGTACCAGACAATATGTTACAGTGCGCACTACCTGACTCAGCTTGACTCATACCTGAAGTCGCTGTATGGGTGGATAATCCAATTACCCGCTGACTTTACGCGCTCTTGCTCTTTCTCCACCGCCTTCTGGCTGCCAAACATGCGCAGGGAGAATTTGTTAACTCCGGGCTGAAGCATGGAACTAAACTGCCGCTGCATGTAAGTCTGATTTCCCCTGACGTCTCCATCATCCGGCACTATCTGAGAGCCGTCCTCAGCTTTGGAAAACGTGACAGAGTTTCTAGACTCCACACTCGGGGTCTGTCCTTTACTAGTCGGGGGGTAGGAGAAGGAAACTCTAGAGTCCTTTTTGTCCGTCCCTGTCGCGGTCCTGACCTCGTCCCCATGCCCCTGTGTCAGGGGGGTCGCTGAAGTGATGGTGCCGTCCATGATTGGAGCTTTGCAGTCTTCAGCTGCTGTTGCTGCTGCTGCTGCTGCTGCTACTCCATCTGCCTGCTTCTCCTGCTTGGAGATGAGAGAAGAGAGGCTCCCTGAACTGGTCGGGTCCCTTCTACAATCTCCGTTTTTGTTGCATATCATACCGATGGCGCTTTCTCCTAACACGCCTGGCTCTGACACTGTGTCCCCTCCACCCGTGTGGTCTGACTCTGAACCGCCGGCAGCATCCCTCTGGCATAACAGAGCAGAGGATGTGCTGCCACTGGCACTGACAGGTGCGGAGTCCTCATCCTCCAGGAGCCACAGCTCATTGTTGTTGGAGTTTTTGCGCGCAATGGACGCGACTCCGCCTCCTGGCGTCAATTTCTTCATCTTGGTACCTCCGCTGCTCCCATGATCCCCGCGTCCTGCCAAGCTGGCTACTTGAGGTGGTCGAGGCTGTTGGAATTTGGGCTCCTCCTCGCCTTCTTCCGCCTCATCCATCAACAGGCACAAAAAAAAAAGACAAAGACAGGTCAGCTCCTGTACCTTGAAACCTGGCGACAATTGGGCGGTGGCGGAGGAAGGTGGAGTTCAAAGCAGCAACAGCCCTCTGCTTTCCATCCACACACCAGTTTAAGGATAAGAGCGCACCGGTGGCGTTGCTATGGCTGCAACCTGGCTCCTGTTATTGTGATGTGTGTGTGAAAGAAAGAAAGAGAGAGAGAGAGAGAGAGAGAGAGAGAGAGAGAGACATTACCTTTGTGCTGCTACCACTTACAGGTGTCTTATATTGGGGAGGAAAAAAACTATGTGAGCAAAAGAAATCGGGTTTGTCAAAGCAGGACACACCCAATAAGCTGACAGTGTTATAAGAGAATAAACTATTCAGATAATAAACACACGCGCAATACATACATATATGATTTAATTACACATAAACTCACCTGATTGGAGAAAGGAACAGCAAGGACAAAGGTGACAGGTGAAGGTCACAAAATAAAAACACCAACTTCTCCATGTTTCGTCACCCAGCAGCTGATCTCAGGTAGATGGACGTCCAGTCAGTGATGTGTACTACCACGGTCAGGTGATCCACGGTGATTCTTATACTAGATCTTTCTGCTGTGCATCCTCAGCGTCTGCCTGTTGCTTTGTGTTGATTGTCTGCCAACATTGGTAAGAGGCTGCTATTCTTGGTTAAATGGCTCCACCTTGTGGAAGAAGCATGAACATCTCTGACTGCATATCAACTTTTATTTTGGGAAAAACTCTTAATCTGCTGCAGCTTCTCATTCCAATGGGGAAATTTTGGCTTTCAACAATCCCAAGATATGCCTAACTCTGAAAGATAAATCTTTGTACAGAAGCACACAAGATAATCAGGTACATTCATGGTTCTATTGATAAGAGGAGGGTCAAAAACAAAGCTTAGTATTAGCTTTTATGGAGGAATTTATGCAGGTAAAGTCAATAAGAAAGCTTTTTTGTTGAACATTTGGAGACATGTCTTTAATTTAAACAACGTTGGAGTTCAGAAAGTGTGTGTGTAGGTCTACAACAGCCCTATTGAATTTAAAGGTGAGCTCTTCCAAACAATGGCATGTGGGTTGAAACATTGAATTCTTTAACTCTTACGAATTACTGTGTCCGTTCGAGCATTTATTCATTGATCTATTTAAATACAGCTCCTAATGTTCTTAGCCTTTGACTCAAATTCTTTGTCAGCTACAGACGAAGGTAAGGGGCACTTTGATGTCAGGTCTTGTTTGGTCTAAAGGTCATGGCAACAGATACACCTTGACACTGAGGGCATTTGTTTGAGGGCAGTAAATCCTCCAAACAAATGACTTATGATCTTCCGTGCAGCTATTTGGGTCAACCGCTCGCGAAGCCTTAACCTGCAATTCTGAGCCACCCTTTCATCAGTTTCATCAGAGTTGAGTAAATAAACAGACACGTAAAATCCAATACCTTTATTCAGTGTGTGCAAGTTGTACAACAGATGGTACTCCAAGTTCTTGGAAGGTACAACAATTTGACACAATATTGGCTAGGTCTTCTTTATTTGGCTAACTCTGAAGTGGTAACATCCAATCACAACACTACTCGGATTAAAGGGAACATATGGCTTCTGAATCATCTACACAGTGAAGGGAACAGAGACGACGGTCCTACAATCGCACATAAATGTTTTTTACCTCAGATCGAGTGAGAAAGAAAAAAACAAACATCTTATTAGATATATTATATCTTATCGACTGGATTAGATTGAAACATCAGTGTGTAGTATTCAAGTTGCATTCGACAATTCGACTTGGTCCTCAATAATATATATTTTTTTTTATGTGGGTGTGACATCAGCAACAAAAGCATTGGTGACTAAAACCTCCAATTTAAAATATGTGAAAAAGGAAATACAAGCGTGATTTTTAAAAAAGGTACAAAAGCTTTGCCACTTCAAGACGTGTGATTTCTTACAGCAACAAAAACCTTGCTGACAGTGTATCTATTCCATTTTTAATTTAAATCTTGTTAAGAGGTAACAACAACAAAACAAAAAAAGAAGAAGAGAGAAATGGTGCTTATTAAGGCAAAGTATTAAACTCTGCTATGGGACGTTTGTGGTGGTGTAGGGACAGATCAGAGGTGTGAATTCAACCAGACTTCAGTCATTGCTCTTTATGAATGGCAGTGATGTATCAGGATCCAAACTGTCTGAGATCCTCCTAAAAAACAACAACAACCTGTACTGCATAACAAGTTAACCATTCCAGACTGGAGAATATAAAAAGCAGAAGACTGAGGTCAGTGTAGGAAGCATCAGCATCAACAGAAAAGAACCACAAACTAAGCATTCCTCACGTGAAACTTTCTCATGATTTTACGACGAACACACTTTTTTTCTATTACGGCTCATGCAAGTTTATGCCCCACGGCCTCAAGCAGAAATTATGTCACACTATGTTCTCTGGCTGCACAATGTGGAGAGGAAAAAAAGAGAAAATAAAGAGAGAGAAGAGGAAATCAAAATCAACTTCTTAAAACATTAACACCCAAGCACAAGAAGGTTTTTAAATTGCAGGGTGCACAGTATATTGTGCAACACAAGAGCTGAATCCTGGACTGCCATCTGGACGTCCATCTAGGAAGAAAAAAAAAAAAGTTCTGTGAGTGAAGAATTATATTCAGATTGTAGATGTATCTTATCTTTATCTATTAAACATGCAGTCACGGATATTTACACGCACCTCTTTCAGCATCTAGTTAGAGTTCCTTTGCCTCACATTCTTGTCTTTGTGATTTGCATTAGAATTGCTCTTCCTGAAAACAAAACAAATAACACCAACATGAGTTTGGTAAAATAAAAATCTTTCATGGCAATCAAGGTGTTAAACTGCCTACGGTACTTACAGCGGAGCAGATCCTGAGTCGTCATCTGGACAGCGGTAGATGATCAATGAAGGCAAGGCAAACAAACAAGAGTCAGTCAATAGCAGGTCACAACGTCTGTGATTGGTGCGAGCAATACATGCCAACCCGCCCCTTGCTCTAAGATTACGGCAGCAAATGTTAGAACATGACATCCTCTGCAACATGACTCCAATGAGGTTATGATCAAATTTAACATGAACTGAAGCATGCCCGTCTGTTGCATTTCTAACAATGAATGATTAAATCCTTTGGAAATCCATAAAAATCGAGAAAGTCCACAAACAATCGTTGTACATATTCTATAAGAACACGATTAAATCTCGCTCAGTATACATGGCTCTTCAGTAGATCTCTCATAATATTTGAAGATTGACATAAATAGTTTTTCTATGTTGTCCAGAGTCACCCCTTTGCATCACAGAGGCTCATGCAATACAAGCAGAGGACACCAAAAAAACCACTGTTGAGGCTGTATTAAGATAAAAAGACTGAACATCTTGAAACTGGCAGAGCTAACACACGACCTGGCATGTGTAGTGGCAGAGTTCACACCAGGGCAAGAACACGTATTCACAAGCTAAGGCAAGAGTAGGCTACCTCTGTGGCCAAGTGCTGAATGAGACAAATGTAAATGGCGTACCGATCTCGAGTTGCCTATCGCTCATCATGCAGAGTACAAGATGCAGAAGGCATGCAGACAGAATGCTGAAACCTCTCGCTGTTCAGAATATCCAATTGCATGTCAAACCATTACACTAGCTGACGTGTCGCATTTCACTCTTTCACTGGCTCAAACACAGATTTTTATTTTTATTTATCTTTTCTTTAAATGATAATAATAATAAAAAAAGGACCAGTTCATGAAGTTTAAAGTATTTCAATGCTCTGATTGCAGGGCCAGTGAAAGAGTGACCAAATCTTTGAGCACATTCCTCTTAGAAGTGGCGACTATGAAAGCAGTTCATTCAGACTCCCATAGCTTTTTCTTCTCCACGCCGTCATCTCAGCTCAACCACTTCAGTCTGACATGCAGTTTTTGTTCACTTACCAAAATGCAAAATCAGCAGCGAACAGAGAAATAAAAATGTAAATAATAAAAATAATAGGTTTCTAGCACAGATTGTTTATACAGAGGCGGAGGCTAAAACCTGACCTTTATTTTGAAAAGTTAAATAACGGCAAAACCAAAGATAAATAAGAGTATTCATATTGAATGCATGCAACTACAGTCCAATACCTCACCTGAAAAGCAATGCTTTGCCAAGACAAAAGTCTTTGGGGGGTGAACTACAGTTTGCTTAAAAGAGGCTACTTTTATTTATTCAGTACTCTTATATATACACACACACACACACACTATGCTTATAAATACATATACTCTATCAGATTTTACATTATAACAGGACAAGAGTGGAGCACAGGTTCAGAAATGGCCATATCTACCAACATTTTCACAGCCACTCTGGTAGCCAACTATTCACTATTTGATGGTATTTTTACAAACATAAATCCTTCGTAAGAAATCTAGGAAAATGGCCAGCATGTTTTTGGAATTCACCAACCATTGTGGCCAATTATTAGTCCAAAAACAGAGTGCTCTTGGTCTGGGGAAGGCAGGACTGGTCTTTCAGGTATTGTAAGAAGATGAAATACGAGCTATCAATGGCACTTAATAGTAGCATGGGACAAGATTTTACAACAGAGTGCTATAAAAAAGGAGAGTGACCTTTAGCGGGTCAACACAGTGATCTCATTTAAACTCATAAAATTATAATTATTAAAACTAGTGCAGTGCCCATTTGGAATGGGCTGATTGCTTGGCCTGCAGTATTAATGCTTGCAGCTTTCTCAATATTGTCGACCTACAGAGCCAGAGAGCCCCTGAAGTTCTAGACACAGCAGTTTCCAAAACATGAGCCACATCGAAATGAATGACTATTACTTTTATTATCAGACATAATCATTTTGGTGCTCTCTACAGCAAGTATTTCTTGTATTTCTTCTCTGCACTATCAAATAAAGCAGAAATGCCAAAAACAAACAAAAATAAATGAATCATTATTGTCATTTTGGCTTCTTTGTTCAATGACGATTATTTGACTGAGGGTAAGACAAAGAAGCTGCGTCTTTGTCTTACCCTCACACCCTCTCTGCATGGCTCTGGGTTTGACAGTCGACGACTGCATGTCTAAAACTGTGAATCTCAAACTGCTGTGTCCAGACTACTGCGCCGGCTCTCTGGCTCTGCAGGGCGATGATTCTCAGCTTTCTCGAGAACCGCTCATCACAAGTACTTCGCACTTGACGCTGCACTTCTTTGGGTCCTCAGCAACACGGCGAATGTGAAATCGATCGGATGAACGTTTGTCGAGAAAAAAAAATACAAATCAAGGGACAGACAGACAGAGATTCCTTTCATTTTAGTTAGAAGGCAGCGTTTTATCACACAGTGCTAACATCATCTGAACACGATCTAGGAGCTGATGTAATGAGTAGTGGTGGAGGCCGCGTGGTGTACGTACCGTCAGTGATTTCATCGGGCTTTCTCCTCTTCTCGTAGATGAAGATGATGGTCACCAGGATAATGACTTCGGCCACAATGCCAAGGAAAGGCCACAGAGCAGCCAAGCGACTGCGGACACGCAGGTGGATCTTGTCAAAGGTTGTGCCAACTTCACTGGTCCCCGAGCAGATGTAGTCTCCAATGTCGTCTTTGAGGTTCAGGTCATTAATGGTCAAAGTGGTCTTGTTAGGGGTGCTTTTGATCTCATATTTTTCACTAGTGCCGTTGAAGATGGGCTGAGGATTACGTTTAAACAAGTTAGTGATGCATGTAACAATAAGACGCGTGTGAACAATTTTAAGTACTGGACATACATAATTTATGAACCACTTCATTATTAAAAATGTGAGTTAAAATGTCTAGAACTAGAGTTCAGAACATGAATCATGAATAATAAAATAATAAAACTTCTAAGCTTGAGAGACACATACCATTGGGGAATCGCCGTCCTTGGCCCAGCTCCAGTCAGTGGGCAGTGGATAGCCATGGCTCACACAGACCAGCACACCTTTGTCCTTCTCATTGCCATGCTCAGAGTGCTTGTAGGCAACAACGTGGGGAAGTGCTACAGCAGAAGAGAAACACTTAAGGATATTTAATCTAAAAACATTTGCAACCACGTTAGTTCAGACTCCAATAACTTACTTTTGACTTCAATTGTAGCCTTCGCCTCTGGCTCAGTCATGAACACACATTCATACTTTCCACTCGTACTGTGGGTGATCTTTTCCAAACTGTGGAAAGAAAAAGAAATTTAAATAAAATTAAAAGAAGAACACCTTGCAACATCTGTCATTATGTTCCCATTAAAGTGAAAGCAGAGTGTCATTGGCTTCAACATATTTATGCGTTTCCTGTAAAAAGGCAGGACGGGTTTTCTCTAAAGATATTTATGGTAGCCAATAGCGAAATAAACTCCACCGTCGCTATGAGCTAGTGTCAGCGTCCACTTTCCAGTGAAAACAGGGCTAGGCCGGTTTTCCTAGCCTAGTGGGGTAATTTTCTTGCCCAAGTTTGGCTCTTGGCGTCCTGGGGCTGAGACAGTCCGGTTAGCTGCATGACTGACCAAGCTAACAACAGTTAACAATTCACTGCTTGCCAATCTTTTCACCGGGGAAGTCTGTAAATCACCATAGTACTGTAACATTAGTGCCTGAAGGTTTTAGAGGCTTTGCTCGAACAGTCCAGCTGCTGAGCCCAGATGTGTTGTTTGTTAACTGCAGATTCAGTGAGCAGCAGTTAATTAGCAGTTAGCTGTAGTTACTACATTGTACAGGTGATATATAGTGCTAGATATGTTATATAATATATAAGCGTATGGCAGGTGGTGACTTATTAGTTTTCGGTGTAGCTAAATAGAAAATTTACGACACTATGCCGTTTACGCTCAAGAGCTGCGGTTAAAAATAAAGTGTCTATACAACAAATATTTTTTAAAATTTCACCCGGTAAACACTAATCCCACTTTTGTTTGGCGCTGCCGTCTCGTACAGTCCTGCCTGCTTCCTTTTTTCCAACGGAGAATTAAGGTCAGAGCAAGTGAGCACACTGCTAGGGGCGCTTATCCCTGCTGCTGAGACTACCGGCAAAGATGCACGACTGCACGGTCCATCTCTCTGCTCATAGCAGTGAATGCCTGAATGGTGCCCCTGGCTCTGCTGCTAATGGAGGCAGCCAGGGAAGGGAGGATAGTGAGCGGGGGGGAGGGAGGACAGGCATGCGAAAGGCAAAGTGAGAAGGAGAAAACTTCAGAGGATAATGATGGTTGTTGAATGTAATAAGAGATCCATTAAGGGACAGCATAAGGATCAAGAGTAAAGATGGGTAGAAATAAAGACGAGCAACACCAGCTACTCTCTTTTAGGCTGAGAAAAGGGTATGGGACATCTAAAAGCATTCAAGCCAACTGGGCGCGCCCTCTCTTGTTAGTTCATTCACTCAGTGCTGCTAATCAGAGACAGCCCTCGCAGAAAAACAAGGAATTCCTCCGCTTTACGAGTCAGTGGGAAATAGCCTATAAACAGTGCCGGATTCAAGAGAGAGGACATTCATATTACCATCAAAGGATGAGTGCCTTCATAGCATCATACTAACTGCAGGGTAGATCTGTCCATATGGCACACTTGAATGTAACTACTTACTTCAAGGACATGGTTAGACCGGTATTACTGGATTTGGTATCGTCCAGGACTTGGCCATTGTGCGTCCAGTAGGAGCCCTTGCTGGGAAGACTGGACCCTGTCATGTTGCAGGTCAGGAGGGCGGAGGTCTGGTTGCTGACCTCAGGAGGGTCAGCAGAGATCTTTGGAGCTTAATCAGAGAGAGGGAGAAATAAGTTATAAATCATTTTTGCAGGTCTGGATGTCGTCTTAACACCATTTGCATCATTTATCTGCTCAAGGTAATGCCTTGAAATGCATCATTACCACTCGATGCATTATTCTTTAAGCTTTAGTTTAATGATCTTTTCTTGTCTCTCGGCACTCAGTTGTTTTACAGGAATAATGGACTGATAGTACAAAATGTCATAAGCCATTTACATGACAGTGTTATGCTCAGATTAATTAACACATATATAAAAAGATAGGCAGAGTGAAAGAGGTTAACTATGAGATCACAGAACTTTTACTGCGATACAATGTCTTTTTTGTTTGTTTTGTTAAGGCAACTGTTGAGTGTTAAGAGAGAAGCAGAAATCAACGAAGTCCTCTGCATTTTCCTTCAACTTACCAAGTTTGAGAACAGTTTTCACAAATTAAGCCAAGAAAACATTGTGGTACAAATACAACTTCTGACCATATTCACAGACTAAAATTGGAGAGCTTTGTCCTACCGACAGCAAAGTGGAGGGGAGATAAAAGCCGTACTGGAATTCTAGAAACTATTCTACAACAAGGTCGTGGGGAAAATATCTTTTAATAGATACATGCAGAAGAAGCAACACAAAAGGGGTTGAAATGGTATTGGCAGTTTTACTACCAATTACATAAATAAATGTGCTGAAGTATTTTTGCTTTAATCAGGCGAAGAAATTGATCAATTCTTCCAGAGTGACGAAATATAATACCGGACCAGAAGGCAGAAAGACGCCCCGTGGCCAAGAATCAACATTTAATCATGAGTTACCATCTTCTGTGCCTACCATTCAGTATGCTATAAGCCACTGGAATGGTCTACAAGCGTAAACAAAAAGGGCATTACCAATGTTAGTATCAATTAAGGCAATGCTAAATGCTAAAATCTGACACCGTTTTTTGTTTCTCTTAAAATGAGTAAGATATTCATATTGCAGGTGCCAATTTCTAACCTTATGACCAGTATTATGTTATGTAAGAAGGGTATCATAATACATAAACAAGGTAGAGGGGGAAAAAGGCATCAGATTGAAGACATGTGTGACGGGTAATAAAGACCAGGTTTGTAATCTACTACAGGACAACTTCTGAGCTTTTGGGGAGAGGAGAGGGAGTGGGTACTGAGTGGAGTAGGGTGGAGAGGGTATTGGACCGGGAAGCGTGGGAGCTGTATATCCAGGGCGTCATGAATGAGGAGATAACAGCCAAGCTATTTCTCCTCATGCTTCCTCTGCCACTCACGTTCGATCACAATAATGTTTGCCTGCGAGCGGATCCACTTGATTTTTGGAGTCTTCTTCAGTTCGTTGCGGTCGGGGTCGTTGGAAGCGCGGCACTCGTACGTGCCCGTGTCGTTGAAGTTGAGGCTAGTGAGGTGAATGGTGCTAGTGGCGTGCGCTATATATGTGGCGTTTATTTGCACACGGTCATCGCGTGCGCCGTCAAAGAGCTGAGTGAAGGTCTCGTTGGGCTCTTCGCCCTCTATGAACCACCACTGGACCTCGGGGATGGGGTTTCCTATCACCTCACAGTGCAGCTCTGCGCTGTCACTGATCAGCTTCATCCGAGACAGGGGAGACCTGATGAAGCCCGCTGAGCGCCGTTTACAGTCAGCCCAGCAAGCAACATAAGATGTCGAGAAAATTTGAATGTGGTGGGTTTAAAGTAAACCAGGTGATATCATGGATGATGAAATGCAGTGATGGAAAAAAAGACAAGCAAACAGGAAAAAGAAAGAAACAAAGTTAATAAAAGCACAAATGAAATGGAAAAATGAAAGCAAGCACAGAGAGAAAGAACATAGATCAGAGCAACATTTTCAAATTATTTTAGTAAATGTTTTTCCATATAAATCATTCCTGGTACTCTGACCCATTAAGACCAAAATTAGAAATGCAACAGAAAAGGCAATTAGGGACAAACCAAGCTGATCTGAGTGCATAGCAGCAAGCCACTAGGGCTGCAAAAGTTGGAAACTTTCCATGGGAATTAACAGGAATAAACCGGGAATTTACAAAAGTGAAGGTTGGTCCTTAACAGGGAATTTAAATATAGTTGAGGAAATATATATTTTAGAATAAAATTGACTAAACAACCAGATTTTGAATATCTATACTATTCCTCAATCACATGCACTGCTTACTGCAGGGCTATTGAGGTCGAGCCCCCTACATGACCTGTGCATTTGTTCATCACATGCACTGATGATGTCGACAACCCTGGACCACACTTTGAGTCCAGAGTGCAAGACTACACTGACATAGAGTGAAGTAAGTTTAGATGATATTATGGGGTAAATATATTTGAGGTATGCTATTAATGTTTAACTTGAAATTAACACACACACACAAATGTATTCATACTATCCCATCATGATGCTAGTTTACCCCCAGTTATTTTCTATAAATTCCCATTAATTCTCATACATTCCCATGGAAAGTTTCCGATTTTGGATATATCCAAAAATCCCCAGCTTAACTTCCCATGTAAAGTTTCTAGGAAATTCTGCAGTTTTTGCACATACACATGGTTATAATGTTTCATTTTTGTTCAAACTGTTGTAAGTTTTTGGTTTGGAAGCTTTAAATTTGTGTTGCAGTTTATGGGTCCGTGTTGCATTACAACAGGAGGTGTTTATAATATTTTGTCCACCTCACTTAAGTGTGATAGGCTCAATCTGTTGTCAGCAGACTTTCATTTCAAATCATAAAAGTTAAGTATTAGCAATTACTCCATAAAAATGTTGGTAAGCTTGATCGAGACATCCCTAAAAGCAGGCAGCAAAATAACGAAACAAAAACGAGAGACATTAAAAAGCATTCCCGTGAAATCAAAACAATGTGCAATGAATGAAACAAACCATGGAGAGAAAAGCAGATGATGCTGAAATGAAAAACATTTCACATAATGAAAGTTTTATTAAAAATCCATGAGAGCCTGAGGACACACATGCCGAGCATTTTGGGTTTGGCTGCTGCCGTTTCTCTGCTAGTGTCAGCGGTTAGGGTGATAAACTAAATACTTCACTAGATATTTGCGTCCTTTCTGCCGCAGCTCTTCACATTCATAGCAGGTAGGGTGGATTTGTTTGGACACTCAGTGGTGGTCGGAGGGGGTCTTAGGTGGGTCCAAGGAAGAATAACATTCTCACAATACCGACCAAAGCACGGCGAGCTTGTTCCCCCCTTTTCAGAAAGATCTTAGACTAATATACAGCCGAACAAAAGGGCTGGGCTCAAGGTGAAAAACAGCACAAATGAAAGAGCTCACACTGAATGTCAAACTGTTAACGGTTTTTAAACCTCCCAAAAAAAGCAAAAAACATGTCACAACATCTCACATTACATTCCTTTTGTGAAGATATGGATGAGATCAATTTTCAAAACCGTCAACACATATCAATTAGAGACAAAAACAGCCAGCCTTGTGAACTTGTCACCACGAGCCTCGGCTTCTACATGTATATCATGTAACTGTACTACCTCTGTGGCTTCCCCGCTTTTACAAAAGGTCACCTTCTTAACATGCTGTGTGAAAGTTCAAAATTAAATATAGTCTAGGACCCAGCTCCAACTACGATTAGGCCTAAATGTCAACCACATAAGGCATGACAGTGAAGATTAAATATTTGATGCAATACAGAGAAAAACTAGACTGGAGCAGATAAATCCACACTATGGGGATACATGCTTTATCTTCATATAAAGTTCATTTTCATTGAACCGGCTGGTTAAAATTTACTCAGCCGTTACGACTAAAACATATAATCCTCAGGCCACATTCAACACTCGTACAACAAACATACTGAAATATTGATTGCTTAACAGGAAAAGCTAGTACAATGCAATGTCCCCCTCCGACAGAAGATGGATGGCAGCGGTTTCAAAAAGTGACGAAAGCAGCGACACTCATGGAAACAAACACATTGTTACGGGGCCATTTCAAGCTTCCATTCCAGCCCTGTAATATTTGGTTAAGGTCAGGAGTTGAAATTAACACCTTCTGATGTGTGGGGGCAAATACTTTCAGCCTGCATGAATCCACTCGAGTATTTCTCGTCTATGTATGTGGCATCGTGTGGCCCACTTTTCAATGTAATTATTCAGCTGTGGTAGACCAGCACTTGTCACCGCTATGAAAAAGGATGTCAACTCCCACACTTCAAAAGAGAAAAGTAAAAAAAAAAACATCAGTCTGTTCTGTACTGCTTAGACCACAGGCTTTTATCTGGCAATTTATCAGGGAGCAGGTAAAGCAGGAGCCACAAAATGGTGGTCAATAACAAAATGAGTCTGTACCAAATTACTGCGACTTAACGTGTGAAAGGGGCTTTTTCCCCACACACACGTACGTGTGTGCCTCATAACCCACTTTTCTTGCTAAAGTTAAGCTGAAGAAGAAGCAGACGCTCGAGGGAAATCTAATTTTACTTCTGATCTTCTCCAGAGCGGTCATTACCAAATCAGGAAATGTCGGCGTGTGTTAAGACTAATATGTGCCTAACATTGATAAACAGTCTGGTTACTGGTACCAGCTCTGCAAGTTACTCCCCCCAAGCTTTAGGAAGCCAGACCAAATAACGAGTGTATTTGCCATGGGTCTATAGTTTCACAACATAGTGCGTCAGTTCATGTGCTTGCACTTCTCTCTTGCCTCAGGATGATTAAATACTGAGAGGAAAAATGACTCAGTTTGGGGCTTTCTGTGTAGTTAAGCAATTACTAGTAACTGTGTGTTTAAACTAACAGGAAAGATTAGATTAGATATACTTTATTCATCCCACCACGGGGAAATTTACTTGTTACAGCAGCAAGAAAAGTGTAGCATACACTACAGAATTAGAAAAAGGTAAAAAACAACAACACAATGACAGAAATGTCTATAACCTACAATAAATAATCACCCTTCAAAACTGAGGATAAAAGTGGCATGATATATAAAGAGTATTGTAATGTAACGTGACCATAGTGTAAGAAATTTTGCAGAGAAAGTGACAAGACTCAATTTAAAAAAGTGTAATGAAAAATAAGAAAATAACACCACTACATTGATTTTTGCTTGTTATAAAAAGGAGTTATTTTTGAAGGTTAGGGTCTCAAATGAATGATGTAATGCAATTAAATAATCGTGTAAATGATTAGATCAGATTAGATATACTTTATTCATCCCACCACTGGGAAATCTACTTCTTACAGCAGCAGAAGAAAATGTAGCATACACTACAGAATTAGAAAAAAGTAGAAAAAACCACAATACAGAAATATCTATAACCTACAATAAACACGAAAAACATTCAACCTTCAAAACAGAGGATAAAAGTGGCATGATATATAAAGAGTATTGTAATGTAAAGTGACCATAGTGTAAAAAATATTGCAGAGAAAGTCACAATGATACAAATAATAATATGAAAGAAAGAAAGTTTAGAAAAGCTATTTAAACATTATTCAATTTCCTATAAGACAGACATTAAAATCATGGCATGTCTGAACAAGAACAACTGAATCAGTGTCACTAAAAATGTTTCATACTAACAGCTAAAACTACTGCTGCCATTCTTGTTGGGATGTTTTTTTTAAATGATAGATTATTTAACAAAACAAAAGAAAATAGCATATGTGCCACCGATAAGACTTGTCCTCAAGCCTTTAAATAGCACACACGGAGTACAAGAGAAAGCTGAAAACACTGCACGGTGCCAGTTGATCCACATCACGTGGATCGGTTCGGGCCTACAGGCTCACTGACTGAATCAATGACAATTGAACAAGCCCAGACTCCAGCTCCTAAAAGCCTGTGATGAACAGGGGCTAAAAATATTCAAACCCCCTCCTCCTTTAACTCCCTTTTATCAGTGGAGGAGGTTTTAGGAAAAACGTACAAAAGCACAGAAAACAATAAAGCGACATATTTGTGCTGCTGCTGTTGTTTAGCTTAGCCTAATAACAGCAAACATTGCGGAACAACACACCGCTGGCTTCAAATTAACCACAGAGATCACGTGATTGGTTACATTTGTTAACGTTTACCGTCAAAATAATCTCCTGTAAGACGACGACAGACGGTGAATAGCAGGTATTAGTCAACATTAATGATTGTTTGGTAACAACACGGTTTAACCGCGACGGCAGAAAAATGAGCTGAATGTGTCGTCCTCATGTTATGGAGGCTGTTTTTTGTTAAAGCTGGCAGCTGTAAACACGTATTTAACGTCGAGTTATATATAATATACGTGAACAACAAACAAAAAAAGCAGGAATGCAAATTTTGTGTCGTGTCCGATTAATTAGGGCAAAGTCTTCAAACCAACATGGCTGACAACCAAAAAAAATCCTTACCTGTGGACGCGTCGGCTCGCCAACAGCTCAACAGAAGGGCGACAGCCCACAGCGACTTCATGGCTGCTTGTTTAGTATTTACTAAATCGTCGAATGGACGCAGCTATAAACTACGGCGAGGTGAATCTTCTTCCTCCTCCTTTTTCTGGAGGCAGCCGAGACGTAGGAGCTGAGTGTTTGTGAGTGTGACGCCGATTGGAGCCGCTCGTCCTCTAGTTGCACCTCACGTACACGCCCTGATCGGCACGTACGCATGACGTATGCTCGGGGGGGCGTGGTCACGTCAATGCACATACATTGCTCTACACTTAAAACCTATTTAATGATCATATTGTTATGTAATGTGACAAAACAAAGGCTCAATTTAAAAATGTGTATTAAAAAAATAAGACATTGATTTTTGCTTGTTTTAAAAAGGAGTTATTTTTGAAGGTTAGGGTGTCAAATGAATGATGTAATGTAATGAAATAATCGTGTACATTTTGATTAGATTAGATATGCTTTATTCATCCCACCATGGGGAAAGCTACTTCTTACAGCAGCAGAGAAAAGTGTAGCATACACTACAGAATTAGAAAAAAG
This sequence comes from Larimichthys crocea, assembly GCF_000972845.2. NCBI lineage: Eukaryota > Metazoa > Chordata > Actinopteri > Sciaenidae > Larimichthys > Larimichthys crocea. The sequence goes on along the minus strand of NC_040027.1, from coordinate 16,399,920 downwards.
TAGAAAAAAACACAATACAGAAATATCTATAACCTACAATAAACACGAAAAACAATCAACCTTGGTGGTGCAGGTGTCATAAAGTCTCCTCTCCTTCTTACACCATGGGTGTAACAGTCTGCTGCTAAAGGAGCTGCTCAGGAATAATGATCATATTCTTATGTAATGTGACAAAACAAAGACTCAATTTAAAAAAGTGTAATGAAAAAATAAGACTGATTTTTGCTTGTTTTAAAAAGGAGTTATTTTTGAAGGTTAAGGTCTCAAATGAATGATGTAATGTAATGAAATAATCGTGTAAATTTTGATTAGATTAGATTAGATATGCTTTATTCATCCCACCACGGGGAAATCTACTTCTTACAGCAGCAGAGGGAAGTGTAGCATACACTACAGAATTAGAAAAAAGTAGAAAAAGGCAAAAAACAACAATAAACAGACAGAAATATCTATAACCTACAATAAACACGAAAAACAATCAACCTTCAAAACAGAGGATAAAAGTTGCATGATATATAAAGAGTATTGTAATGTAAAGTGACCATAGTGTAAGAAATTTTGCAGACAGAGTCACAATGATACAAATAATAATATGAAAGAAAGAAAGTTTAGAAAAGCTATTTAAACATTATTTAATTTTCTATAAGTAAGACATTAAAATAAACAGACAGACATACAGAAATATCTATAACCTACGCAATAAACACGGAAAACAATTAACCTTCAAAACAGACAAGTACTGAGGATAAAAGTGGCATGATGTATAAAAAGAGTATTGTAATGTAAAGTGACCATAGTGTAAGAAATATTGCAAAGAAAGTGACCATGATACAAATAATAATATTATTGCAAGAGTAATGACCATAATATAAATAATATTACAAAAGTAAGTGACCATGATATAAATAATAACTGCAAGGTATAAATTAAATAAAAATACAAATAAATTGCAATGAGACATGAACAGGAGACTACAACATAATCAGGTGGTGCAGGTGTTGTAAAGTCTCTCTCCTCTCCTTCTTACACCATGGGTGTAACAGTCTGCTGCTGAAGGAGCTGCTCAGGAATAATGATCATATTCTTATGTAATGTGACAAAACAAAGTCTCAATTTAAAAATGTGTAATGAAAAAATAAGAAAATAACACCACTACATTGATTTTTGCCTGTTTTTAAAGGAGTTATTTTTGAAGGTTAAGGTCTCAAAAATGTAATGTAATGAAATAATTGTGTAAATTTAGTATGTTTTGTTTTAGAAACATGTTTCATAGTGCATATTCATAGGACAGACATGCATACCAGCCATATAAATATTATGTCTACAAAGAAAAATCACCCAGATGTATGTTAAAGCAAAAACTGCCAAAAATGTTATTTTATTTGTAAAACCTGTAAAATCCAACAAATATGATGTCTCTGTGAATAAAATCTAACAGATGTGCCAGCGATAAGACATCTTCTCAAGCCTTAAATACTACACAATACAAGAGAAAGCTGTAGTGTGACACTTGATTAACATCATGTGGATTGGTGGGGCCTACAGGCTCACTAACTGAATCAATGACAACTGATGGATGAACAAGCAGAGACTCCAGTTTTTAAATGGCTGAGAGTCAGGGCCAGCACATTCAAAGAATGAATTATTAGGTTTTGTCTCCTTGGCAAAATTTTGTTGGGTTTTTTACAAGAGTTCTAAGAAATTGAAAAGCAAACACATAAAATACTAATACTTTTTTTTGATCAGGTGATCCACTGCAGAGGTGGGACATCACGTTCAGCACATCATTAAAAATAAAATGGAGACTGTTGCAACAGACTGGTGACCATACGGATCACTGCTGGAGTTTGAAAGAGAGCACATAAGGACAGCTAAAGTCTTACAGTGGGAGTAGTTATGAAATAAGAGATATTTAGAGGGAATCATGAAAAAAATACAACCTGTTTCAGTAAAAGTACAACTTGAAAGTCCATCTGTGGACAGATTTGAATAAATAAATAAGATCTTATCTACCAACTCAAAATACAAGTAAGTAAGAGAAAGTATGATAATCCAAATGTGCCATCATGCCAGCCTACTATAAAACATTTGTACCCACTGATATAATTATGTTTTTAAAGAACTAAAATGGTTCCTCTAGATTTTTAAACTGTAGCTATAACTACATATTACAAACAGCTCGCCATATTTCATGGTCTGTACATACAAGGGCACAAATTGTGTTGTTTATCACAAAGGCAACAATAAACTGAATATTGTTACATTGTAATGTCAAACTAATAAACATAAGTCAAGTGCATTGGTCTTCTAGCTAGACCAATGTCCTGTCCATAACAACAATCACCCTCAGATTAAAAGGCCTTTGAACCGAGATCCCAGAGGAGAGGGGTTTACAATGTGGAGGAAATACACCCATGTGGCTAAACAATAAAAAAGGAAGCAGAATTTATTAGCTTATTGATAACATGTAACAGGCAAGTGCCCTGTTGAAAGATTGAATATGAACTCCGTTTACTATCTGCATACCGGGCCTGACTTTGAAAGTACAATGCAATTTCAGAACTGTATTATGCATTGAAAACACTCCCAGCAGTGCTCGATAAAGTTATTGTTCCCTGGTTGATGCTTAGATGTTGCAAGAGCCTTTAAGACGTCATTAAAAAGGACACATAATTCAAACCGCATACAACAAGAACAGCACAGCTCATAAATATGCCAGTTTGCCACAAGAATGTTTCGCATAATATTTTATTTATTTGGTTTTAGGACAAACAAGTGACTGTTTTTTTGTTTGGTGATGATTGCCGAACCAATGAAAAATAAATGGAAAATGGATGTCCTGCTTGTTTTGCTGCACTTCTGTCTGACCGCAGCACACAAAATATGTGCAGAAAAAGAAAAAACAGACTTCGCCGCAGTGCTTGTTTACACACAATTAAAACACATTTGTTCGCATTTAGCATCACAAGCTTGATTTCACCATTTTACGTATGACTACTGTTGCTGTTCATGATTAGACCTTAAAAGAGGATCACACACACACACAGAATGCTTTACATGAATTTTGAGTGGTAGCACCCAGACTTTATTTTCATATCATTTTTTTTTTTTGGACACAATCATCAATACTTTTTTTTTTTTCCAACTGTCAACTTGAGAAAATATTTAATTTACCCTTAAGTTAAAATGCACAAATGCACTGAAATGTTTCTAAGTGTTTCATGTGAAAAGCTGATCCATATTGTATGCTTGCAGATAAAAAAAAAAAAAATCCATGTGTGTAATTTAGCAATTATTATTCACATCAGTATCCAAACGGCACAAAATTACTGCATTATTTCAAGTGCAAACAATGGTACCTGTCTACTGCCAGGTAATCTTAAAAGTGTAAGTTACAATAAAATAATTTCATAAACTATTGTCATTTCATTTTGAGAAGGGAATCAGATGCAATCTGATTTCAAACCATGAAGAAACTAAAGTGCACACTTAAACAGTGCACTTTGAGTCATTCTATCTGTGAGATATGACTGCTACTTATAAAAAGGAATAACTGTACATTTCCATTTGCTTCATTGGCAAAGGTGGATTATTTTAAAATCACACAAGTTTGGACATAATAAAAAAAAAGAAAGAAAAGAAACAGCAACTGTCTTGTTGTCACGAGTCTTCTACCTTTGGATTCCTTTGTGTTCTCTTCCTGTATGAGGTTGATTCAGGCAGATCGAGCCTTTTGAAGTTTCCCTGCGTCTCCACATCCTCCCTGACAGAAGCTGCACTCCAGGCCTCTGCCCCTTCCTTTGTTCAGATTCCTGATGAAGGTGGGAGCAACAGGACGGGCAGAAATACATGGATCTCACGTATCACTTACCCCTGAATCAGGCTCGAGTGCCCCTGGCGAGATGCACTCAGGTCTCTACCCCAATAGCAGGGAGAGACTGGAGGTCACCGCTCTGAAGTACAGCAGCCTAGGAGCTATAAACAGCTCACAGAGTGATAAGGACAAATGGTAACTCTATGAGTTATCGGTGGAGTTCTCATTGCTGGTCGAACTTGAGGACTGGGGGGTAGAGGAAGATGAAGAGGATGACGAGGAGGAAGAGGAGGAGGTAAAGTTCATCCCTGATAATTCTGGAGGGTTTGTTGCTGTGTTCTGTCCACTCAAGCTTTTCCTGCACACTGGACACGTGTCGTGCTGGAAAAAAAAAAAAGAGTGGTAAAAATATTAAGTTTCATTGTTCCACCATAGTTTGGCAAACGGTGAATATGAGTGTGTAGAACATTAGACAGCTGATGTCTCATACCTGTTCCAGCCAGGGGACTATGCAATCATTGTGGAACATGTGATTGCACGGGAGCTGCCTCACAGTTTCTCCAACACTGTAATCTTCTTTACACACTGGACATTCCAGTCCTGAAGCTAAAAGACAGAATATGTAAATATGTTTAATGTTTAAATATGATTTCTCAAGTGCTTTTAAAGGAATACCAATATTGACATTACATTATGAACTGTCAGTGTTATATATGAAAACATATTGTCTTTAATAGCCAACAGCCAAAGTCGTGCCAGCTCTCCAAAGTGTAAGAGTGTTTGATGCCGTGCTACTGCTCTGACCTGCCTGAAGCTATGCAAAGAGACAGTTGCTCAACCAGCTCTCTACATCCTGACTAGTTTGTAACTAAGATAAGGATGTGGAATTCATGAATCATGTCTAAATATGAATATTATTTATGTCTCCCCCCCACAGAATGTTGCCTTTGAGTTCACTGGAGTTATTCAAGTCCATGGTAAGGCAATGTAATAAGGAATGTAATAAAAGTAGGCAACAATACTGCTGTACATATGTACAAATGGTAGTCTACATATTATGGAAGTAGCAATAGTCATGTTTTAACTTACCAACATGTTCATCTGTAACATGTACTGTAGGAAGACTTTTAATTTTATCCCTATCAGCAGGCGGAGGTCCCGTGTTCTCAAACTGGTTTAATAACTGAAGACAGAGATCAAAAAGATTAATGGTGTGTACATATTACGGTTTATTTTCTTGCACAACATCTAAAATGTTTAATCCAAAAGATAGAAATAGAAAAAAAAAATGTTTCTCATTTTGAACAAGCATGGTAATCATCTTAAAAACATAAAAAATACCTGAGTTATAATTGCATCTAGTCCATTAGCACCCCAGGCATAATCCATAGGATTTGAATGAAGAACACCCCTTTAAAAAACAAAACAAACATTAGAACAGTTTGGATACTTTTGGCATATTTTGTTGAGAATATTTTATCAGTTTCAGAGACTTACCAGGGTCCAACACCAATATTTGGCATTGCAGTGGGTGCAATTATTCCATTGACTAGTTGCTGAATGATTCTACAAAAGAAAACATACAGCTGTGATACAGATGTATAAAGGGAGGAAATAAACTGGTTTCCAATGTACCGCTGTTAACTTCCTCCTTACCCCTCTAAAGTGGGAACTCCCTCATGCCTCCCTGCTTGTCGTCTTGAACCATGACGACTTCTGGGTTGCCTGGCACCATATCGTTGCCGTGATGCATTTTCCCTTTCCCGCCTGTTTTCGGCATCCCGGTTGTCCTCTGTTCCCAGTCCGGACCCAAAGTCAAAACGGTCGTCAAATACACCCAGGGAAAACTGGCCGTAGCTTGAAGGGAATGTAAACAAGTGCTGGTCCACATTCTGGAAAAAGCAGGAGGGAGTTCAGGAGGGAGTTCTGTAATCTTGATGATAGAAACCAGCCAAACGTTGTCATTTCTCCACGTGCATGCAAACTATTTATGGTCAACCTGAAGCTTTGAGAGTTGTGTTGTCAGATCAAATTTCAACCCAATGGAAATGTATGCTGACATACAGAATTCTCTAGGATCCACACAGCCACAGCATTTTTTTTGCCAGTTTTTATTTTCCACTACACTTAAATAAACACATAATAAAGCTAATAATGTTACTCACCTTTGGGCAAAGTTCAAACAGCACAATTATTTAGTATAATACTACTATAAAGAGCAGTGAGCAAAAGCAGAAGTGGAAACCCTAAGATGACTTCCATCACCAAAAACATTTTTACTGGGGAAAAAAAAATTATGCAACAGAGTAGAAAGAAGAGACGCTGAGTAGAAAAGTTAAAAACCTCAAATGGCTGCTGGTTCTGGGGCCCACTGGAGATGGTAGACATGGATCCATTGTCAGCACTAAACAGGGGACAAATAGTTGATAAAGTTATGTCCTGACTCGGCCTAGTAATATATAAAGGAAACTCTGTTCTTTCCACCATGTGTCATAGCTTGCATCATTCCTATTGGCCCATTTCTCCCTCTTGGCCTCACCCCTCCACCCTCCACCCTCTGATTTCACATGTGAAATGAAGCTGTTGTGCTCCCAATTTTAACTGCAGCACCTTGAAACACCATTAAAATAGCTGTAAAGGCGATAAAGGGCAGTAATAAAACATTAAGCTGACAGAGAAAAATATATATGAAGAAAAGTTCCCTTTTTAAAAGTGACTCTGCTCTACAGACCTATTAGCACAGTCAACAATATTTAAATCACTTATTTGAGAGTCAAATCAAAAGTTATTGTAGTGTAGATGCTACATATCAGCTACTCTGTGTTGGTGAAGTAACACAGCTATTAGGAATGACGGCCAAACATGTAAAAGGTAAGACTCAGATTTATATATTTTTTTAAAATGATGCCTTCATATACACTTCATACACACCTTCTATCCTCCAGCAGTTCCTCAATAAACCCTGAATCACATCGTGGACATGTGTACTCCTGTAAACAAACAAAAAATAACAACAATTCAAATAATTCATAATCATATCTGTTTTAAAAAACAGTTACTGACATCCAAATGTATCACTCCTCACTACAGCGCACTGGTGTGTCACTAGTGCAAACTATGTCAAAACACAGATGTCTGCTGATGGCACGTCTGGACAGCGAGATAAAGACTAAAGATGACAGATCTTTCCACGTGATTAAACGTATTTCTAACCCCGAAGAGCGGCGTTAAGTTTCTGTTCTGACGCTCTGATCCCATTTATTGTGTCAAAACATTGCATCTCGTCCGATATGACCAAAAAGGCCTCGACAGAGGATGCTGAGAAGACCGAAGCGAGCAGGAGCAAGCAGCTGTGTGACTATCTGGTATGGCAACTCTAATCTGTAAACCCTGAGGACAGCTGGAGGGATCAAACAGGTCTCTCTCAGCCCGCATTGAGGACGTCCACCGATAAGAGCTGTGGAAAAAAAAAAAAGCCTGCAGGTAGATGAAACTAAAACATAAAGGCCAACAACAGGAGAACAAGCTTCTTCCTGCAGGCTGTGAGACAGACAGCAACACAACCTACATCATTAGGTTTAGGTTTCTTTATTTGTCTCCACCAGGGAGAAATTTGTCTTAGAGATAGGGTTACACATAAACATACCACAAACGGTACTGACATAGCAGCCTACGATATACACATGACATGAAATAAAAAGATAAATATTCACAATACATATACCAGTAATATTTATCCTGCCATAAGTATAGCTCAGTCATACATCCCCTAGAAATTATCACACTCACAGCCACCCATCCATTTCCACACCAACACACATACACTAACTTTAACATTTTCACATCTTGGATGTTTGTGTAAATGTCATTTCTATCCTGACACTGAGATATGACATGTCTTAACACACTCTAACTCTAAATAACATAACAGCACTTGCATGGTGACTTAATGAGACTACAAATACCAGCAGCCTCCAGCTGATCTCTCACATCTCTGTGACAGACACTTGTGTGTGTGTGTGCTTTTACTGAATGGTTAAAATTGCAGAGGGGGGCATTGCCGCCCCTGGATCATTCATACAAGTGATCTACAATCTTAAGGCAGTGTTTTAAAAATCCCTGAAGTCAATAATCAGACACTAGTTAGGCTAGTCAGTGCGGCTAACGGTTAGCCTGATAAATAGCCTCGTAAACGCGCAGTAATCGACATAAAACGTAAGAAACGTGGCTGTTTACGTTTGTGTAATGACTCGGCACTTTTCGTTTGTATGCTGATGGATCCTCTGCTTAGATAACACGCCAGCTAACTAACACTGGAAACGCTGAACGGGACTTCTCGTAGCAAACCCGGCTAACACAGTTAGCACGCTAACCCGCCGCGGAGACTTTTATTAAAGCAGCAGCGGCCTCGCTTTGTTCTCCACGTGTCCAAATGTCTCCACGTTGACTTTCTGCCTTTGGTTACTCACGGGAAGCCGAGGACTGATCTCTGCCGAGCATCTGTGACAGAAGAACCGGCTAGGCCATGGAGGAGCTTCAGCCATGTTTAGCCACTAAACAGATAGAGGAGGAGGGAGGAGGAGGCGGGAGGACTACGGAGCGCCGGAGAGGTCAATTCACCTCAAATATAAAATACGACGAACGTGTGACTGACATGACTGCCCCGCGTCCATATATAATATAATATAATATAATATATATAATAATAATATAATATAAATAATATAATATAATATATAATATAACGTAACGTAACATAAATAACTAACATAACATAACATAACATAATATAACATAATATAATATAGAAATATAATACAATACAATACAAATATAATATAACATACATAACATAACATAACATAACATAACTACATAACTAATATAATATAATATAATATAATATATATACATAACATAACAAACATAACATAACATAACAAACATAACATAATATAATATATAATATAATTATAATATATATAATATAATTAATACAATATAATATACTATAATATGTATGCTTTATGTTGTGTTTGATACATAATAAAAGAGGCAGCAGTAGCTCAGTCCAGGAATTTTGGGCCCCATGACAATCAATTGGGCCCTCTCCTGCGCAGCTGTTGTCACCACATCTCTAGGACCTAACTATCCCATCAAAAGCTTTACATAACTCCAATCAAAGGCTTGCAACTGTAGTTCAATACTAGTACTAGCACAATATTTACTGCTGGTGATTTGTACATGTATACAGTATGCAGTGCAGTTCACTATTTGATGCAAGATTAAAAGCCACCGTAAAAATGTGCTAAAGGCCATTTTTATTTACCTTTTACTGCCCAAAACACGTAAAAACAAAGAGATAATTAATTTCATTATTATATTTGAAATATATATACTCAATGATGATGGTTTAATAATTTTATACTGGTGTTTACCTATTTTTTTGGGGCCCCTGTCAGTCGTGGGCCCTTGGAATTGTCCTAACTTTTCCCACCCACCCTGGCTCAGTCCATAGAGACTTGGCTTGGGAACCGGAGGGTTCAAGTCCAACATGGACCAAAAATATGGAAGGTGGACTGGTAGCTGGAGAGGTGCCAGTTCACCTCCTGGGCACTGCCGAGGTGCCCCTGAGCAAGGCACCGAACCCCTCCAACTGCTCGCGGGGCGCTCGTCAGGGGGGCTGCCCATCACTCCACCATCTCTCTCCAAATTGCATGTCTATGAGCTCTTGTACTGCATGTGTGTGTGTTCTGGATTTAAAAAAAAAATGCATGTAAATAAAACAGAGTGATTTCCCCGTTGAGGGATTAATAAAGTATTCTCTTCTTCTTTTTTAAAAAAATAATAAATGATCTGAATGAATTGTACATAGGCTATAACAGAATTGCATGCTAAATCTAATATGAACTTTTAAAATTATATTGAATTAATTCATTCATTATTTTACAAATTAATACAGGTGTTAACACGATCAATCTTATTAGACTGTAAGGATTTTAATGATTATATTTTATGCATGGGACAAACACACACACACAAAAAAAAGATGTGTCTTATAAAATATTGCCACATGGTGGTGCTTTTGTGTATGAAGTGTTTAAGAGTGTTACTGTATTTCACAATGTAGCCAGAGACTGAGGATACAATACACTTTTGGCGAGTTTCCTATGTGGTCTTTAGTCAGGTGAGAGCCGGGTTAAGATGTACCTAATTCATGATCACATGCCAATGTAAAAGTCTAAGGGTCGTGAAAAACTGACACATGGTAAATAAGCAAATCTGTATCGTGTATCATCACACTGTGTCTCCACTGAAGTCACGTCTTATCCCTGCAGGTTTAGGGCCCCCCCTTGCTCTCCCTATTCACATGAAAACCAGAGATGTGTTTTTCCAATCTGGCATTGCAATGGATTTATTTTGACACATGTTACTTTTCCATTGGATTCCTGTCAACCACCTTCTTAAGCCCAACAGGCATATCTGAAGTGTTTCAAAAGTTGTGCAGCATCTGTTATTGAGTAAACACACCTCGTCAAAAGGTGGATTTGTATGTTGTCCTTGATTATTTGACAGTAGTTGCTGGAACAACATTATCAAGTGTCAAATCTGAGACATAAGATTGTAAATAAGTAGCCTCTCACATGGGAAAGACATTGTCTCCCTTCATGTGAACACAGCCAAGTTCTTGTTGGCGGCTATCTGGCGGCACTGAGATAGCAGTGAAGGTCTCAGGGATCACTTAGTTACATAAGAACTAGAGCGGGAAATGATTGATTTTATTTTGTTTTCGGGGTCTGTTTTCAATTTCGACGTTGTAAATTAAAATTTTCCTCAATATTTTTTTTTCACAGGTGTCCTTAATGTGATTACCATGACTGCAGATTGACGGCATACACAAGCTTAGAGTATCTCTTGTGCTTGGCACCACATGTCGAGACTCAGTAGGAGTTCCCATCCGACTGCCCATCAGCCAATCACATCTCTCAAGCCGTCTGGCCTGATTTTTATTTACAAATGTTTCAGTTTTATTCTCTTGAGAGTAGCCCTGGATGCAACTGGCTCCTATGGTGAGTGTGCTGTTTTGAAGGAAATGCGTTGGATAGATGTAGCAATGTATTTTATCCAGTATCATCCACGCAGCTAACACACTGCTCACTTCCAGTAATATGCAAAAAAATATCTGTCCTGTTGCATGTTCTAACAGCCGAACAGTGGAACAACTGACACATTTCAGTGACACAATGGTTTAATTTCCCAACCTGGCACACAGACACGATTAGTTACAAAAAAGACAGAATGTTTCATCACAGCAAAGCTCACAATGTAACCTTATTTGGTCTTATTATGACACTTTACTCACACAACACTGATACTGATACTTATACTTCTGCCATGTTTGTACTATGTTTATTGGTACCGTGCGTACATATTCTACTACACTGCTTAATTACCTAGTTACTTACTGTTTACATCATATATATGTATATATCTATTTTAGTACCTGTTTAGTCAGCAATCAACTCAATCAATCAATCAATCAATCAATTCTCAATCAATTCTCATATGTATATACAACCTAGGTTGGTATATAAATACTATATTACTGCACAACCTGTTTCCATTAGAGTTTGTACAATAACTAGTGCTCACTAGGCTGCCACAATATTATATTTTGCTTTATATTATAGTTTGCCCCTAGTTTTTAGGACTATTTTATGTCTTTTATGCACTTTTGTGACTTTTCTTTACACATATTTTTTATATACTTATATAACTAATATATAACTTATATATTCTGTAAGAGTGCAGTTAGAGTCTGAGAATTTTATTGCCAACGACAGCTTCACTGTAGTCGCTGTTTACATGACAATAGAAGAACATGAACTTGAACTAATGTCCTCCCTCTCTAGGCCGACGTTGTGTCTGATCGGGCCATGTGGGAGCAGGAAAGACACGGCTGTCCCATGGGCTGAGATTAGAGAGGGTCTGATAGCACTGAGGTTTGCTATGTCTGCCTGGCTGAGGTAAGCTATTGTCTCTCTGCGCCCAGTGCGTCACCGTCATCCCAGTCGAATGCTCATTGTAGCAATGCAATCTGGGGAGTGAGTGACTTTGGGTCAGAGACAGGTCATGTGAGCAGCAGAAAACAACTCTGTTGGACAGAGGGATCGTCCACATCATGTAGTTTTAAATTACTACTAATCTGGATTTGGAATATGGTGACCAAAAAACTTGGTGGACCACACTGCTTTTGAGGATGTAAATGTTTTCTTGCTGTAAACCACTGTACACATGCTGCAAAACACTGCAAGGGGTGGAAGTAACTAATTGCACTTCCTGGCACTGTAATTAAGTAACCTTTAGACTGCACATACATCCATGTACATGGACTTACACATTAGAATAATTATTGTTTTCTCTGTCTACTTTTTACGGTTCAACTTCTATCACACTCTTAGAGGCAATAAAGTGTTGCAGCCAAGGCAGCAGACAGATATGCTGCAAGGGACACTGCTGCTTTTGTCACCCCATAGAGTTTTTCCAGACACTCCAGCCGGGATTGCCCTACACAGTCCCTCTGGGCCCCCGAATCACACACACACACACACACACACACACACACACACACACACACACACACACACACACACACTCAGCAATAACAGCCGCCTGCTGGAACTTCCTGGGCCTCTTAGTCATGCGTCACTTGTTTTTTAGTCCCACCCATCGAAGACTCTCTCTCCCTCCAGACACACTCTGTCTGAGGCCATGTGTCACAAGAGCTGCGCATCAGACACACATGGGTACACACACACACACCTCGTGAGATCCCTGGACAAACAGCAGCAATGCTGTAAAGATCAACACGAGTGATGGACAAAGAAAATAAATATAAAATGTCCTCAACACGTATATACACACATTCGAATCACAGCAGGTATCCCTTCTCTTCTGTACAGTGTTTTTCCGCTCTGCTTGTGTTCCAGAACAAAATCGCTCTGTACTACATCAGTGCATAACTGTTTGGGATTACATCACCGGGCAGCTAACAAAATATAGGCTAGATGTTGCCAGAGGAACATATGTGTACAATTAGCAACTGAGGTTCAACCACCTTTGTTGTAGTTGAGTGTTTGTGGTTTCTCTTACTGCAGATGTTTCAGCAGAGCTTGACATTATCTGCTTTTATTGGATCCATTACTTCATGTGATTGTTTCTAGAGAGTAACAATTCTTATTTTGTGATTATATCCTGATGAAAACATAGTGATGCATATTATATTCTATTTCTGCCACATTATGTGAATAGAGCCCCCTAAATCCTACGACACACTGGACCTTTAAAGTTCGATATTTCTTTCAAAATACATTAAATATGTTGGAAAATAGTTGCTGAAAACACGTGAAAAGAGTTTGAACGATATATTACTAAGATGTGGAATTAGAGGTTAAAACATTTTTTTTTTTTACCAGTTTTCAGTCTGGGATTTTTTTGGGCGGTCCTTAAAGGGCGGCTCGATGACACGCTGAGGCCACCCTGAGCATACCCCTGCACCACTAGCAGAGAGATAGAGATTTATTCATCTCACTCAGAGTGTTTCAAAGTTAGTCATGTCATTTTCTGAACTCGTCTGACACATTTCAGTCACTTCAAAATGGCTGCTTGACTGCTCCCACGAGTGGACATGGCTTAAGCACATTCAGTGGACACCCAGAATACTGCTAATTTTTACCTGATTTTGACACCTAATTTCATAAACTTGTCGATATTTTTAATCATTCAAATTTGTCTGGGAGGTTAATAGCAGTTTCTTTTTTGGTCTGACAAACTCTACTATTTATTCTTACTTTACACAGAGCTTAAGTGATAAACACTCACTGAAAGTCTCCCAAAGTACAGTCTAACTAACCAACTAACCAACAAGCATCAGTCACAGAACAGAATGATGCAATATGGTATACAGTCAGATTAAACACAAGTACACTGAGCACAAGATAGCGTGCTGGAAAGACACAATGTTATCTGTTCTACCCAGCCAGTCGTACATAGCAACACTAACTGCAAACCGCTACAGGAGACAAGAGTTTTCATTCCAACGAGAAATTCCCCAGCAGGTGGCTGAGTGTGAAATCAGCACCCCCCAAAAAAAGAAAAGACAATTACAAAGTGCGTGTACGAGAAGAGGAATGTGTAGAATATTCCCTTCAGGACTTTCTGGTGTATTTTTTTTGGCATGTATTCAGTTTATGCATAAATCTGTGCCTGTTTCTGTGTGTGAGAGTACGCGTCGTGGATATATACAGTATCTCTGACCTCTCTTCTAACTCTAACCCTACCCTGTCTCATAGCCTTGACAGTCCACACCAAGCAACGCTGTGGTGCAGTTACTCTAATCTGAAACTGACCATCAGTCTGTTTACAAGATGTAGTTTGGGGGAATAGATACCATATGGGCCTCCTGAGTTCATTTGTGGTACACTGTCCTACTTCAACAAGCAGAGGATATCCTAATAGATGATTTAATTATGTGTGTCCAAGTGGCTATTGTCAACTAAAAGAAACTGTTGATAATGACCGGGTAAAACCGACTGAACTCCGAACCAAGGCAACTTTTCCACTCTCACCTTACGCATCATGACTAATTAAATGTTCAACTAACTTTCCATTATAAACAAGCAGATATCTGAGCCAAGGCTTATAAAAAAAAAGGTATTTGTCTATTTGTTTCTTTGCGAGAACCACCTGAAAAGCTAAAGTGAAATCATAGTCATGGCCTGGTAATTTTCCATGCCTCAAATTGCACAATTTGGACTCAATTTCAAGTTAAGTTTGCGAACTAAGTGTAAGCTCAATTATCACACTTCACTGACTTTTTTTCCGTTGTGTGGCCTCGTCAGTGCCAAGAAGGGCGAATCAACAATCTCATATTGTTTCAGGCACACGTGTTCCCAAACAGACCCCCAGGTCTTATACAGTACCTACATGTTTACTAAATACCATAACAAAGTCACTAAATCTCAGATAACAATTCAGATTTTGTATTTACATTCAACATATCAGAGCCTTACAGTATCTTTTTTTCTGTTTTCCCAGTACATTGTTCTACTGTAACATATGGGCCAGACCACACACACAGCCAGAAGAGAAGCCATTCCGGAGGTCATGACGAGGAAGTGCAACAATTCACCAAGAATAATTGGGGACAATTAGCATTTGCACAATTTCCTAACTCTTCTGATTTGTTTTTGGCGATCTAATGGAGGATAAATCACTGTCAAACATCCGCTCACTTTCAGTAAATCTGCCTGGATTTTCAGTTGTTGCTTAAAGTGGTGATAGTAGCCATGGCTGCAGAGTTCCTCTGAACAAATGAATCACTAGCCTGGCTCTAAAAGCATGAATTCATGATTTGTGTTGCAATTTTTACCATGCATAATTAAACTTTTGAACATAACTAAACACCCCATTTCCTGTTCATAACATGGTGCCATTTTTATCAATCTTCACCTATGATGACAGTTTGGCTGATAGATTGTCTTCGATCAGTTACACATTAGGTCAGGTCAGGCATCATAAAAAGCATTTCCGAGAAATCCATAAAACAACAACGTCAGGCTGGAGTGTGGGCTGTTATGTCGGTACAACAATGAATTACCAAACCTTAAATGTCAGGCACATGTGGAAAATTAAGACCTGCCGTGTAACAATGCAAGAATTGCAAATAATGTCTGAGGCAGATATATTCTTGAGTGATGGATGATATCTATTACTTTCAGCTGTGCGACTGTGCTGTTTACAATCCAGTGGCGCGATCCAGAGAGTGGGTGGTCTTCAAAACACTCCGCAGCGCCTGGTCCCATCACAACATCATTTCGGATCTAAATGTTGGCTGTTATCTTACTGGAAGTAGTAAGGCAACTTAGCGGAAATGATACCATGTGGACATCATTGAGAAAGAGGCTTGACATATCAGAGTAGGATGATTACGCATCCCTGAAATGTCAGTGTGGGCGTCACATTATAACCCCATGTGTTTGCTGGGATATAAACAACTCATCCAGTGGTTGTGATGTAAGATGTGTGACTGATCCCATGCTTATAACAGGTGAGCTACTGCAGGAGAAATGCACCCATAATCACACCCACACACTTAAACGTACAAACACGCACAGAAAGCTGTGTTCCTGTGGAAGTGAGGCTGACCACTCACAGGCTGCACCACAGACCATAACATGTAGAAAAAAGGATGAAATATGGAGTATAGTGGGCAGAGAATGCCTGAGGTCTCGTGTTGAGTGTAATTAGAATAGCTCTGAAATGGCTCATAGGTTTACTCTGTGGTTATGTCATTACCACCACTGGTGTGAGACAGGCGTATCATATCCGACATCAGTCAGAGGGCTGTATAATGATATACAGGTTGTTCCTGGTGAAGGTATTACACAGTCATAATGACAACAACAAATGGGATTTTTTTTTTGGTCTTGTATCCACCAGGATGGTTTGTCCAGATACATGTATCAAAAGTGCTGCCTCAACTTATTTTTCAGTTGTGTATTTTACAGGAACACCGCAACCATTTCAACATATGCACGATTTTAAGTGGGTGTTCAGTGAAAATTCCTGTGGGGTCGCCACTTTTTAAACTATGGCGAGAAAAACTGGTTTGGTGAGTTTATTGTGTGGGTCGCAGAGGAATTTATAGATGGCTTGCACTCATAAAGTTATGGGAGTAATTGGTTTAGATGGAATATTTGGAATATGTATTAATCCCAAAGATTAAAAAACTTAACTGTGACGAAGAGCCTCATTGGTCAGAAAGTCTTCCTCTGCCCAGACAAGTCCAGTGGGCAAAACTGAGGTCATGTCTGCATGCCTGATGACAAAATCTGACCAATATGCTTGCGTGGCCAAACTAATTCCTTTGGATTGATCATTCATATTCTGTTTTTTAACACAATACACAGTAAACATTTCATTTATGAAAAAGATAATTTTGTGCATTTTATGTGTGGGCACAGCAACAGCCCCTCGTGGCATTGTTATTTGCCATGTTCGAACTAACAAAACTTCTAATTCCACTCCCAGTGGAATAAAAGGGTACTTGGACAGGAATATAAACATCTCCCTAAAGTCGAACCAGATGCTGCTGCATGGTGGAGCACAGGATTGAGAGCAGGGAGAGAGAAAGACAGAAAAACAAGGGAGGTACTTTACACAGGAAAGTGAGTCAGTACCCAGGCCTCAGCACTCCGAAACCTTCATTCCTCCATCCCCTTGACCCCTCCCACCTAATCTAGAGCGGGGGGATATCCTTGAGGAGACAAGGAAGAAAAGCCACCCAGCCTGGATTTGATTCTCCGTCGCCTCTCACATGAAACCTCGAGAGGCCTGTCAGAGAGAGGCGACTCAGCCACTGCACGCACAGGAGAGGAGGTCTAACCACCGCACGAATAAACTGAGTGCCTGGCTGGCTTGCTGGAGCCGGACCCACTACTCTAAACCCCAGCGTGAGAGGAAAGCTGTCCAGTTCCCTTTAGGGTGCAAGTATGATCTCATTTGGCTGAAACTGGCTATGATTAAAACTGTGACACAGTTTAGAAAAATCCAAATATTATAAAACACACGTCAGATACAGTTTCATTACTGAATGCATTATAATAGCTTGCAATATGTTGAGGTGAAATGAGAAAAAGCAGGTTGCTAAGAATATTCTGTGGCCAGGAATCATGTTCATGTTTTAAAAGTTAGAAAAAAAAAAGGAAGCAGAGACTTTGTGACAAATATTAAACTTTATGTTGTTTTGAAATGGCAGTACAAAAATACAAAAATATGTTGATGCATTCATCATTCAAATTTCACAGTAGGTACACAGGTAGGTACACATGAGACTTGTTATTTACAAGAGAGTGGTTGAAATGTTTCACGATACACTGAAAGTATTATTAAAAATATTTCAGACATCTGCTATGATTTGAAAGGTTTGTCTCTCCGGTTTAACAATGACTGACTCATCTCTGATGGCTGGAATAATCAAGCATGTTCAGATGGCCTAAATTGCGGTTCATTCTCAGACAATGTTCTTTTCAAGTGGACGATGCTAATTACTTACTCTGTCCAGTAAGTAAAATAAAAAAAATAAAAAATCAAATCAAAGCATCAAAACAGCAACGGAATAAACAAGCACGACCTACAAAAATGCATTTAGAAAACAAAGCCAAGACCTCAACAGAGGAGGTATTGTAGAGTGTTTGGGGTTGTACCAACGGTCTTCTGAGACTCCTACAAACACAACCAAACTGTTAATTTTAGTGATCAGCAGGCGGCCGAGAGTTTGGATCAGGGTCCAGAGTAAACATGTGTGTGTGGTGGGGGGAGAGAGACTATACAGGTTTGTTTAGGCTGAACTCCTTCCTCACCTCCAGACAAAAGCTAAAGAACATACAGTACAACTGTAGTTGTCATTGTTCGTGGTGGAATGAAACCACACTGGCAGGCTATGAAGTGGTATCAACTTTCCAAACAAATTAGCATTGCTTTCCATCCGGTTATAAGTTTGTTTGTGGGGAATGGTGACTGTAAAAACTGTAAAAATGCCAATGCCAGTGACCACTATTGTACATACACAATAAACAAAACACAATAAATACATTTTTTTTTTTGCATCAGCTTTCCCAAGGATATATGGATTTGTTACTAGGATAAAAACATAAATAGAGTTTGATACCGTCTCCAATAAATAGTTGTGGTATTCTATTTACAATATGCACACATCTCCCAAAGAGCTCATGAGATATTTTTATCTCCTCCTTCACCTGCCTCTATTTTTTTTTCCCAAATTAACAAGATTAACACAAATTGCTCACAGGTTTTTGTAGTTCTTTTTGAGGCAGTTGCAGAGGTCTTTCATATCAAAAACATATTCTGTGTACAAAGGGAAGGGGGAGTGATTGTCAAAAAAAAAAAAATAGAGGTCATCATGGGAAGCTTGTGGTGTGACACTTGGAAATGTTTGTCGACAAACTCATCATCTCTTCGAAAAAGGGGCTGTGTCAGGTTTAAACTGCGTTTTCCTCACTGCCGTCCAAGTCTTGGGATTTCCGAGGGGGGTCTGCAAGAAAGGGAATAAAGTGTTTCATGAAAGCTTGTTGTTACACATATTATCAGACACAAGTAAGACAGGTAAAAAGACAATGGTGGTTTTATAGCCTTACTGTTGCAGTGGCCGTAGTGGCGGACTCCTATGGAGCGGCCAAGGAAGCAGGTGGCCCGGCGGAGGTGGCAGGCGCTGGGGTAAGTGATGTTGTCATTGCCACAGATTGCCTGCTCAGATGGCATGGGGATTGGGCAAGGAGTTGTGCGGCACATGACACAGTGAGCGCTGTTGGTCTGATCAGTCACACAGGTGTGAGTACCTGGACACACCACGTTGGAGCATGATTCTGTGCGGGGAAAGAAAGAAAGAAAGAAGGACCATTAGCAAGAAAACGTGTGATAATCTTGCTTTTGTGCATAAAAAGAGACAAATCTCACTTACTTTTGCAGTCTCCTTGATACATGACCTCCAAGTCGGGGTGTCCCATGCAGCGGGCCATCAGCAGAGTGCACTCATCTTTGTATGACCTCCCATCACTGCCGCACACAGGATGCTTCCGGGAAATGTTAGAGCAGTCTGGAGAGCACACACACTGGGGCCTTCCTGTCTTCATTTTGCAAACCTTCCCGGGACTGCATTTGACTCCCTCGCATGTCTCTACAAAAGCACAGCGAGTGGTTTAATATGTGCATGAGCACTGCGCAGTGTCAGTGTAATGTTACTGTATTAACAAGTCTGCAGACATCAGGTAATCTGCAGGCATTTTCATACAAAACAAGCCTGAAATCCGGGGTTTTCCCAGACCATAACATAATTTTCACCTTGCACAATATTTACAATAATCACATCTCTTTATTGACCATTACACACAGGGGCGTCTCGCCTGGTGGAATGCGAGGCTGGCGTGTTTTCATAACAGATCTATGTGTACGGCTGCACACAGACTGCGCTAAGCTCCTGCAGAGGGACGGAGGGGCTCTGAGGTAGATGGAGTTCAAATAGCTGTCAGAGAATTTACACGCTGATAAATGAGGAAGCCCCGGGCTCCTCTGACACCCCATAATGTCAAAGCACAGGAGGAACTGTAATTCTACGCAGTGCAGAGTCAACATTAGACATTGCACTAAGGTTTCTTCCCAGGACCTTTCTGGGTCTTTAGAGATGATGCCTGATCAGCTCTGGGACCTGAGGACTCTATAAACAATGAGGAGCTTATTTCCTGTCTCTACCAGCACTTTTAATATCCCGGTTTATTCCTGAGCCATGTTTTTTCTTTTGGTTGATTTCCATCTTTCCCTCACAGGTCTCTCTCTCTCTCTGTGTATGTCTTCTCGCCTCTGTGTCTCCCAGTAAGGGTATGTCTGACAAACAAACATCTCATGATGATGTAAGTGCCTTAACTTTGAATCAATAAGCCCCCATTAAACTTTCACTGACATTCATGATACTGATGTTTTCCTCCCACAGAATTCCAAATGATCAAGATAGTGTTGCACATTATGAGTCCCAGACATCTGGGCATGTGGCAGGCATTTATTCCAGCCTGCAGGAATGTAATTTCTTATTTAGCTCATGGAGGCAAACAGGGCTTCTTTTTAACTAGCTTTATACAAAAAAAAAAGTGTACACATAAACAAGGATAAAGGTTTCTGATTTCACCAGCTTCATTTAATTTCCCTGTGATGCTCTTGTTTACCTTTATGAGAGTCACAAAGCTGCAGGCTACCTTTAAATGTGGTCTCTCCCTGCTTTATTCAGGTTTTATATAAGATATAAGATGAGGCCAGAAAAACCTGAGGTTGTGGTTGAACAAGATACCAGTAGCTAGGTTTTTTTTCTGGAACTCATCAACGTGGAGAAAAATCAAATTTTTGGCCTATGATCACATAGTGTAAGTGCTGCTTATAAAAACAGAATTTATCTGCAAGTGAACCTGGATGAACCTTGGAGAGATTCCAGGAGGGAAAGCTTTTCAGGACAGCTGGGTGGAGTTATGTGCAACGCCTCTCCTCCATCCACGTCTGCATTTTGTTAAAAAGTTGCACCGGGAACTGATTGTGTAAATGTGTTGATTCACAAATGACGTGGTTTAAATGAACTTTCACTAATTCTCCACAGGGCTTTATTTGCTCTAACAGAATAACCAAAGTTACATCTTCTGTTTTAAGTCAGCAAATTTAATGTAAGCAGTGATTAAACCTTCAAGTACTTACCTTAAACTACCACTGACAGTAGCAGCCTGACTCCAGTGAAACATGTTTATTCACAATGTGACTGTTAAGAATGTGGGTTCAAAGCACTTTTGGTTTACATGCAATGACTAATACTATGCCCTGCGGTGAAAAACCAAAGCAATGCATGCGCAACTGATACTCATTCTCCTTCTTTTTAATGGTTTGTTTGTTTACCTTTGCATGGTTTACAGGACACAATTCCCAGGAAGCCCAGCAGGCTGACCTCATTCATGGGCAGGCTGGTGTTGGACCACGCTGTGTCCAGGCGTCCCCCGGCACAGCACTCCTCTTTGGTCACCCCTCTCATCAGCACCATGTCGCACCTTTGGTCTTGACTCTGCTGCAGCCAGCACATCCCAGCTGGAGAAAATAACATATTACAATATATAAATCTATATTAAACACGTATAAAACATGTATAAACATGTAAAAAGTGTATGATAGCAATCTATTGTCAATTGGACTAGACAGATAATTATAAAACTGTAGTATTGTGTTTTTCCAGTGTAAAATGGTCATATATAACACCTGTCTGCTCGGTTCTTTAAACATGTATTAAATAGAAAGTTACACTTGAGATACATAAATAGGAATTCCAGAAAAAAGTACCTCATCAATATCACAACTACAATTAGATTCATTCATTCAATTATTAAAAAAAACAAAAAAAACATGTTATATTGTGATCCTACTTTTTTCAAAATACCAAAAAAAAGTCAACTCACCACTGGCAGGATTCTTCCCAATCTGATACAAATTGAGAATCACACCCAAAACATAGATGAAAAAACCCATTGTGCTGCTCTAGTTAGTACAAAACCTTTTTCTGAAAGCTTGTCTAAGCAAATATCAGCAAGAAGAAGTGATGTTCCAAACAGAGCAGATCACTCTAACTCCACTCTAGAAGTAGCTCTCCCTTATGTGAATGAATGTGTTGTGGATAAGTGATGTCGTTCCCCCTCTGTATAAATATTTAGCCCAGATGGAATTATGCTGCTGGGATGGGCGATCCTCTCAGCCAGTAATAAGCCAGGGCAGGACACAGTTTGACTCTGACTCAATTTCCAGAGTCGGGAAATGATCCATGCCCTCCAGCGCCAGACACCGGGCACTTATATGACCTCACAAAACATTTTCACACCATATTAGACTAATTAAAGTCTAATCAAGTCCCGGAAAAAGATTTAGAATGGGTTTAAGATTAGCTATTTCATTAATTAAACTTCAAGTTTTTGTCATGCAGCTTATTGAATACACTAATTGAATTAGCTGTTCAGGTATTTGGGAAAATACTTTATTGCACAATAACCTCTGAATGTGACCTTATAAGAAGAAGTTTAAGTCACTTGTTTTGTTCTGTACTGTCTCATCTCCCTCTTTAATGTGGCACAGCTCAGACTTTTATTCTCCTCACAAATCCTATGTTTAATTATGGTACTATAAGCTGCTCTCTGTGGTTTTTGGATGGGGAAGTGGCCTATAGAAATGACATACTTATTTCTTATCTCATTATTGTGTCTTCTGAAGTGATGTGATCCAGCACTGACCCTAAATTGCGCCTCTTTGTAGTGTAAATGCAGTGGAAAGACAGGACCACCACAGCGCAGTGGCCACAGTAACTTCTAAGCCTATTCTAAAGTGGTTTTTGGCCATATTATGCTAAATCAAATTAATATCAAGCACCTAAAAATACACACAAGAACAGACCTTGAATAAATGAAGTCATTCACCTCTCCAACACTGTCGTTCCTCATTTTGTTGACTGTCTGGGTTTATCAATGAATGCTGATATTTCCACTCTACAGCTGTGGTTACAATAATACTGAGAGATGAGAGGAGTGGGAGTGAAGGTGGTCTGCCCTTGAGCAATATTTCAAGTTCAATAAACACAACTATGTTGGAGCTTATCAAGAACATTCGTGTCTGCCCCCTCGTTTTTAGTGTATGATCAAACACAGACAGCCACAGTAAGCGAGACAAAAAACAATGAAATGCTGTGGATATATATACAGTACCTGTCTACCAGAGGAACAGACATGTTTGTTTAACACCATCCAGCCTACAGAAACCTCTCAGCGGAGGTGTCTAAAGGCTAATCTTCTTTATCATCGTGCTTGATCAGAACATCTGCACTACTCTTCTTTCTTCCTGCACTCATTCACCTCTGACACTGAGAGCTATGCACTAATGCCAAAGTAATGTGAGCCTGCCCATCTATCTGTCAGTGTTTGTTTTATGTTCCCTTTTGATCGTTGGGGGGTGGTGGTGGGGGGGAAATGAAGGTAGCATATGCTGTAGTATCTGAGTCTTGGTGAATGATGTTCCCTTCTTCAGCGAAGATCCCCAGGGCACCGAAGGAATGCTGCCTGACCTAGGAGGGGAGGAAAGAGAGCAGTGAGCGATGGCTGTGGGTGGCCTGCCTCTTCACTTGGGTCTCTGCAGATCCACTCAGTTCCTCATATGGTTTGGATCACCACTGCCGAGCCATACAAATGAATACAGCATGGTGGGGACTTTCGAGCACCCACTAATGTATGATCTTTATTAGGGTGCAGCTTACTGTGTCCCGTCTTTGCGAAATATTGGTCTCTTTCAAGTGGCCGGACTCTGTGGGTTAGCATGAAATTGAAAAAAAGTCCATGGTGGACTGTGTCTAAAGTGAAATAGAGTGAGTGCATCTTTGACAGGGCAGGTGTGGAGCTCAGGCTGTTATACTGTACATTTGCCTCTTAATAAAAACGAAAAGTTAAAAAAAACACTAGTGCCATCTAGTGGAGGAATCTAGGCACAGATGGTTTGTTTATTACCCCCTTTGACTTCCAACTCATGTGGAGTTTATTCGTGTATATGTCACGATATTCTAGTATGAGAAACATGACGGATTTAAAACAGGAAAATGCAGATAAAACAGCTAAATTTTACAGACTCAATGAAAAAGGCAACATGCATGGACAAATATTTCAGCAAATATCAACAGGCCCAGTGGGAACATGACAGAAATGAAACATAGTATGCTCCTAAAAAGAATTGATATGTTTGTGCTACCTTAGAGGCTTTTATAACTACAGATGTCTGTCCTGTCCCCCAGAATTTTGTTTTGCACTAAGCAGGAGAGGGTGAGGCTGAGGCAGCAACTACACTGCTAAATCCTGCACACTGGTTCTTTTAAACAAGTCAAGTAATTTTATTTACTTATTTATTTTTATTTTATTTATTTTATCTTGTGTGGGTAGTGCTTTTAATATATTTTATTTTATTGTTTTTTTTAATCTTTCTATTATCTACTTCATGTTTTCATTGTGTTTCTGTTGTGTTATTTATTGCATTTTATTTTGTTGTACAGCACTTTGAAAACCTTGTGTTTGCTAAAAATCGTGCTATATAAATAAAGTGGATTGGATTGGATTGGATAATTAGCTGGCTAAGGTATTTAACTAACTAGCAACTGTAAGTTAGCACATTGAAGAAAGGTCAGCAAAAAAAGAAATAGCTTTTGATTAGGTTTTGCATCGACCTACCTCCTAAGAATTAGAACGCTAATAAAAATATATAGGATTAGTCGCGTTAACATATATGTTAGCTGGGTAGTTAACATCAGTAGTGTATATAGTGTTAATATATGTGTTAAGTGTACTGTTCCATCTTAAACTTGGTATTTTGAGTGTGTTCATTATGGCAAAATGCATCTGCATGGTGCACTCATAGCAGTCAAAAAGTTGTATGTGTTGTTGAGTGTGAAACGCTAAACACACCAAGGTGAGGGCATTGTGAAAATGGTGGACAAACACTGTTTGAAACGTGTCAGATGAGTTCTGAAAATGACCTGACTATCTTTGAAACACTCTGAGCGGGATTCATTCATCTCTGTCTCTCTGATAGAGGTGCAAAGGGGATGCTCAGGGCCTCAGCGTGTCATCGAGCCACCCTTTAGGACCGCCCACAAAATCTTCGAGCGAAATCTGCTGAAAAACTGTTTTAAACTCTAACTCCACATCTCAGTAATATGTCGTTCAAAGTCTTTTGACATATTTTCTGCAACTATTTTCCAAGATATTTAATGTATTTAGGAAGAAAATCTAAGAATGGCCTTTGCACAGACTTTAAGAGAGGCATATTATTGTTATGGCACTTGAGGATATCCTAAGCTGTATGATGCAGCTGCATACTGCAATGGTGGGAGTCCACACTGTATCATTGCATTTGCAATTAGCCAAAATGACCATGTGGGGGCGCCCCTCACCTGTCTCTCAATCTTCCATTCTCTAATCATCCGGCGTTTGTTGACCTATGCAGTCTCCTTAAGCCACCACATGCCCTCAATTAATTAAAGAGGTCATTAACATTTAAATGTCAAATCGTCGTGATCATCAAATCATTATTAAATATAATTTGTGTTGTCTCCCAGATACATCTGTCATCTTCTGGATATATACAGTAAGTGATGTCCATCTACTTATTCATTTACATTACTCTGTAGCTATTGTGAGACCATTATCCTTCATTTCTCAGAACTTTCTCATTTTCTCTGTTAAGTCTAGATCTTTGACCAGAGCACAAAAGAAAGCACTTCATAGTCGCAAAGACAGAAATACTCCACCACCCCATTACAGTCCACCCACTGCTCTATCTTAAGTCCTCGTGTTGGTGTGTACGTCACACATCTAAACAGGGCACGGCAGTGGTAATTGCTCTCAGCCCCAGACTGCTTGAAAGCAGCTGCATCATCTATCTACTCAATTTACTCCTAATGTGTGTTACTGATTGAACCGGCAATGAGGGCAGGAAAAAGTGACAAGGCCGGATAGAATCACCCCCTCTGTCCCTTTGCACACAACTTTCCTCCTCCTCCTCCTCCTCCTCCACCTCACCCTCTTCTTCCCTGCTTCCTTCCTGTGTTTAGCACTGCCCATGTGAAGTCCCTCCAGCGGTTCATTAATGGGGAAGGTTAACGCACG
Source organism: Larimichthys crocea (assembly GCF_000972845.2). Lineage (NCBI taxonomy): Eukaryota > Metazoa > Chordata > Actinopteri > Sciaenidae > Larimichthys > Larimichthys crocea. The sequence goes on along the minus strand of NC_040027.1, from coordinate 16,373,817 downwards.
CGCTGCTCATACAAACAGCACTCCCTCCCTCTTCACCTTTATTTATCCCTCTCTCCAAGCTCCCCCCCTCTCTCTCTGCCCCCATGTTACCTTTTCCGCTCTCCTGGGCCCTCTCTCTTCCCCTCTCATTTTGTAACCAGAGCAGGGCACAGATGTGGTCGTGACTAAGGGTCTCCCTCTGTGTCATTTAGCTCTGTCTGTATGCTGCTATGGATCTCTCTGCTCTTCTTCAGCGGGTTGGAATAACCCCTGGTGTTCATCTCCTCTATAGGCGCCTCATGCTCCTGCATTCATGAGTGTGTCCTTATTTAACTTGTATAATAGACTTTCATAACACTTGAGTTGCACTATATTCAGTTATGTAAAGATGCTAATGCTACTATTCAATCGATATATTAACATACATATATTCAACATGTTTGACAACAAATACAATCTGTGTCACACTCTTGTCATAAGGTGATGAAAGTGTCCAATTTGTCTTTTTATGGCTGATGACTGGAACCGAGACTGCCTCAGTCAATGGTTTTAGTACGCTCATTGCAATATGTTCCATGGTTCCATGGTAATTTGCTTAACTGCGTCACATGGTGATGACTATTGATTGCGGGGGATGCAGGAAAAGAAAAAAAAAAGTGGGAAATTTCCTGTGTATTCTGTCCCTTGGCCGTGTAATTACTTTATCGCTGCATATCAAGCGAGCACTGTCTCTTTTTGCAACTTCGCTCAATTGTTATTCCTCACTTGCACGGCGAGGAATCTGCCTGTGATCACGGACAGAGAGCTGAAAATGTCTGACCTGGGTGTTGCAGATTGCATTTATGTTAGGAGTAAGTACTGACCCTGATTGCTGCTGATCTCTATTTCTGAAGTGGTTCGCAGCGTACTCCTTTATGGTATACTGCTTTAGAGAGACTTGAATTGATGATTGATTGAAGTCTGATATGTTATTGTGATACCACTTCTCTTATCTAAATGAAGTAAAATATAATTTAAAAAAAGGCAGAATAATGTTTTTTATACTGGAGTTTCGTCCTACATGGTGGATACGGACATAAATTGAATAAAACACATTAATCACGCTATCAAAATTCATTTGATTATTTCACAACCGCATCATTCAGCCCTGCTGTCTTAACTCGCTAAATTGATTAAAGACTCAAAAGCAGCATTACAGATTGTCATTAAATAAAATTCTTTGTAAAGTTAGTTTTGCTTCATCAGTGGCGAATTTCATCTGTGTCCTGATCACGGCTACACCACATCCATACTGCTCTACATACCTGATGTGCCAGCAACCATCTGCTGTCTTTAGACTGAAAATTGCCTTATGTTGCCATGAGAACTCACTTACATACAAACAGTGTTTGTCAGCCCTCATTTAAAGCTGCCACATTCGGTACTGCTAATTGGTATTCAACTCAATATGACTCACTTACTGTAGGCAGCCAGCCACTACTTACTGTAGTCACTTCTTGGATTGCTGGTGCAGCAGTCATGGATACTGCAAAATGATGTAATGTGGTAAGGGGAGAAGTCTCAAAAAGTCATGACGTTATTGAACAAACAGAAAAGTTTATCAGGAACAAAGAACATCACACTCTCTGACTCTGTTTCTCGGCTCTGACTGTAAGACACACGAGATATCAGCTTAACAATAATAGCAACCTAAACACCGCTAACAGGTATTAGAGGTGTTTATGTGATTTTTTCCCACTGCATGAAATATTACTGCCATCTGTCATGATTCTGCCATCGTATGAGATGTTTCACATCAATTATTTTAACAGCAGGAAGCCAGACAATAATCTATGTGCTATTCTTCTTGTTTCACATCCATCACAAGCAATTTTCACCTCTTAGACGTGATTCACAAACATTTACAATTTCTCTCTGAGACCACTGGCAAAGTATTAGTATTTCCAAGGCTGTTCTCTCTGTGACCCTGAGTACTGAGTGATCCATGTATCACCTCAAAAGCTGGTTAGAAACGATGCTACATAAATAGCTTTGGGAATCTGCATAGGAGTATTTCAGTCGGTATTGGGAGTGTGTTTTAATTCCAGCTGTGAAAACAGCCTATCAGCTGTAGCCTAACCTAACCCTACGTTGCATGATTTTACCACTGAAAGGTTTTGCGGAAGCACATATTGCAGGTATAATAGAAAACATAATAGCTGGTTGGTTTACAAAAACAAACACAAAAGATACGGTCACCCTTTACAAAATAGGTCGACATCTATTGAATACACACACGACATCCAGCGTATCTGATGGTCTATTATTACTGTTATTTAACCAAATTCCGAGAAGAGCACACAACATGTTTGTTGTTCGTCTTTAAATAACACCAAAAACCGTGTCACTCTTCCATTGTTCCGGGATGCTTGAATGTGACCCTGCCGAGAGGTTCTTGACACAACAACCTCACACAGCATAAGTAAGTAATCATTCTCCTGTTTGCCTCTGAAGCAGAGACTCACTTTCATACGGGCAGATTACATTTTAGATGAAATGAAACATTGTTAGTATTTGTTATTATTATTTTTTTATTTTGTGGTGTGTACACACAATCTCTTTTTCTGTTATTTGGCCTCGTGGTTTTGGCTTTAGCCTGTATTGTGTTAAAGTGATACATATTTGTTTCAAGCCTTTCATCATCATCTTATGTGTTTATCTGGCCTGTTTTGTTGAGATGGAGTCATCGGCAGCACAGAGCAAATTTCTGTCAGGACTGTTCTCATCAAACCTGCAAAATGGAGCAGGATGGACAGTGCAGGATCCCAAGGCTCATAAGAAACATAGGAAATATGAGTCTATGTTATGATATCAGCTTTCATTGAGCTTTTGCATGCTTATAAAACACACTCAAAGAGCTGGTAAGAATGGATAGTTTGTCCATGTCATTTTATTAAAAGTTTTCCAAGTACAGCAACCGGAGATGACTTTAGCTTCAGCGTCCACACACTGGAGGGACATTCATTTGCTGTCAGACTACATCTATAAGTGGGGCATACTGTCTTTTTTAAACATCCCAACCTGTCTCTCTCTCTCTCTGCGAGCTAGCCCTTTAAAAAACACTTGACTGCACAAGAGCTGATGCTCATGCTGGCAGCAGTTACCATGGCAACACATGACTGAAGCGTATATATCCCCTGTGTTATGTTGAAAGCTGTCAGAGACAGATAAATAAAACCCAAACAGAGGGAGGAAAAGTTTTGATTCTCCCTTTCAGCAATCGAGCACCATGTGACAGCTCAATAACCATGTGACATCGATTCACAGCGTTCGGGCAGAGAATGAATCACTGACGGATTAAAACAGGCACATTTATGTGTCAAATACACACAGAATGATACTACTGCTAATTACTGTCATCGCTGACATGATTTTTACATTTCACCTCTTGATACTTGCTGTTGTTTTTGGTTGCAGATTCATGTTCGACATGCTTATTAATGGGCTCCCTTTGCCAAACCTCTTTCTGGTCATTAACAGCAATGAATTATTCCAGACAATTAAATCAATCTCTCTTGCCATATATGGTCGCTGCTTCCTTACAGTGCCAGGCTGCTGTATAAATATTTAAACAAGCAAAAGGGCAGATGGGTCTTTAGAATTAATTACCCCGCTCAGTGTAAATATAAACATTAGGGGCGACTTAGAATCAGTCAAGGCTCCACGCTGGAGTGTATGCAGTATTAATGCACCTCACCTCTTAAAGTGGAATATGTTCACAGGGCTACAGATGCAAGACTCTCAGTGTGACTGTTGCTGTTACTGCTGTAAGAATTAATAAACCATAATCGATACTTGACTTAGTAAAGTGAGAGCCTAAACGCCTAGACTATGCAGGAATGTTTTTTCAAGTTTGTGATCGGGACCCCATGTGGAGTCCCCTCAAATGCTGAAAGTGTTGCAGAATATTTCGGATACTGTATACTGGTAGTAGATACCCAGGCGATAATATCAGTACCGTGTTAGCTGATAAGTAAGAAGAAATTGCAGCACTAAAATGACAAAGATATGTTTGAGGTAGTTTAGAAATATTAATGCCATACAAGTTGTAAAAAGACAGTTTTCAATCGTAAAGAGACAAGGTGCTAATAATACATTGGCAACAAATTTAGTTCATTTTGCTACAGCCACCGGGGTCACAAAACAAATTTAGTTCATTTTGCTACAGCCACCGGGGTCACAACTGACTTTTCTCGATGACCAAGTGGCAACCTCCTGTGCTGGGAAATGAAGCCAATGTGGAAACGATAACTGCAATTCCTTCAGCGGCTACTAGAGACGGGCTGCAGAAGTGAGTCAATTTCCATTAGCAGCCATATTAAAATGCTCAATTTAAACATGTTTACAGCCTGGTACAAAAAACAGTTTTGGTCTCTAACTGTACGGACGGTGAATTTTTTTAAAACTCACCCATTGAAATGATATTAAGGCTTAAAGTATATGCTTAATTAACTGTGTCGCTACTTGATTGACAGGTAAGTGCTGTTACAGATGGCAGAGGAGGGAAGAAGCAGTACATCCAACAACGTCAGTCAGGCTCTGTCCATTCTTTATACTGTCTTTGATCTGGCCATTAGGGGTGATACAGGGATGATACCCTAAATTAACATCACAATATTTCATTGTATTTCTGCGATAACAATATTTTCAACAATATTTTGAAAGATAGTTTTGGTTTAGGACTCACATTAGCTGTTTAGCTCTCTTCATGTTTTCTCCTTGAGGTAGTGAAATTCATTTGTTTTATTGCCCCCTTGTGTTGTCACAGTCTGATTACACTTATTACATATTATGCTGTATGTATAAGTAAGTAAGTATCATGTTAAAAAATTACCAGTATTATTGTGAACAATGTGGTATAGCATACCCTTTTTCTAAATGTTCTTAAAAGTTAAAATAAATACTGATGTTTCTGCCTTTATCTGGATATAAAATTGAAGCTGTTCACCCTTGCTACACCTGTCCACCAAATTTCAGTCGAATCACACCTCTGTTTTTTTCTCTAATCCTGCTGACAGACAGACAAACAAACATAACCTTCTTGACAGAGGTAAAAACATACCGACCGTCACATGATGACTCTAATTGTTGGCAATATGCAATTTAGAGATCTAAGATGGACCAGAGAACATTGAGAGGCTTTAGTGTTGCGTGCAGTTACTGATGTGGTCATTTAACAAGATTTTCCAAAATAAAGACTCTGGGAACAGCAAGTCCAAAAACCACTCTGCTGGAACCATTTTCTGTTCATTGTTGAACTTGTTGAAAGTCACAGATAATTGCCCCCCTTTTTAATGTTTTTTTTTTTTTTATGTAACTGCAGTGGTGGTGGAGGTGGCGGAGTAAGATGAGGTGTTTAACGTCAGAGAATAGGAGTGGGTAGAGCAGCT